>NC_047103.1:44998103-45165603 GCF_902500255.1 Thalassophryne amazonica | reverse complement strand
GTGTGTGTGTGTATATATATATATATATATATATATATATATATATATATATATATATATATATACGAGGTCTATTAGAAAAGTATCCAACCTTATTATTTTTTAAAAAACCATATGGATTTGAATTACGTGTGATTACATCAGCCAAGCTTGAATCCTTGTGGGCATGCAAGAGTTTTTTCACGCCTGTCGGTGACGTCATTCGCCTGTGAGCACGCCTTGTGGGAGGAGTGGTCCAGCCCCCTTGTCGGAATTCCTTTGTCTGAGAAGTTGCTGAGAGACTGGCGCTGTGCTTCATCAAAATGTTTTTCAAAACTGTGAGGCACATCCAAGTGGACACCATTTGACAAATTAAGCTGGTTTTCGGTGAAAATTTTAACGGCTGATGAGAAATTTTGGATTGTTTCTAGTGCTGTAAGGACTTCCCACAGAGCGGGACGTCGCGCAGCGCTCCGAGGCAACATCGTCATCCTGTTTCAAGCTGAGAACTTCCAAATTTAAACCTCTGTTGACCCAGGACGTTGTGAGAGAACAGAGAACTTTCAGAAGATGTCGGAATCAGCAGTTTATCCGGACATTCCACTGTTAAAGGAGATTTTTTTAATGAAAGACGTGCGGACGGATTGGCGCGTCGGCTCGCAGCCGGCGCAGCGTGCCCGCCACAGGACAAACACCTCCGTTGGAAGCCTTAAGGACAAGTTGGAACATGCCCTGCTGTTAAACAATTTCTCAGATACTCACTCAACTGAAAGCCACCAAAAGCTGCCTGGATTTTACAAATGGTTATCAACACCCCTCAGGTGGCACTGCATTAAAAACCAACATCATTGTGTAAAGGATCTTGCCGCGTGGGCTCCGGAACACTTCAGAAAATCATTGTCAGTTAACACAGTTCGTCACTACATCTACAAGTGCAAGTTAAAACTCTATCATGCAAAGTGAAAGCCATACATCAACAACATCCAGAAACTCCACCGCCTTCTCTGGGCCCAAGCTCATTTGAAATGGACAGACGCAAAGTGGAAAAGTGTACTGTGGTTTGATGAGTCCACATTTCAAATTGTTGTTGGAAATCATGGCCGTCGTGTCCTCTGGACAAAAGAGGAAAAAGACCATCTGGATCCATCAATGGGCAACTTACACATCTGTGATGGCACCATCAATGCTGAAAGATACATCCAGGTTTTGGAGCAACACATGCTGCCATCCAAGCAACGTCTTTTTCAGGGACGTCCCTGCTTGTTTCAGCAAGACAATGCCAAGCCACATTCTGCACGTGTTCCAACAGCGTGGCTTCGTAGTAAAAGAGTGCGGGTACTAGACTGGCCTGCCTGCAGTCCAGACCTGTCGCCCATTGAAAATGTGTGGCGCATTATGAAGCGCAAAATATGACAACGGAGACCCCGGACTGTCGAACAGCTGAAGTTGTGCATCAAGCAAGAATGGGAAAGAATTCCACCTACAAAGCTTCAGCAATTAGTGTCCTCAGTTCCCAAATGCGTATTGAGTGTTGTCGGAAGGAACGGTGATGTAACACAGTGGTAAACATACCACTGTCCCAGCTTTTTTGAAACGTGTTGCAGGCATTCATTTAAAAATGAGCAAATATTTGCCCAAAACCAGTACTTTATCAGTTTGAACATTAAATATCTTGTCTTTGTGGTGTATTCAATTGAATATAGGTTAAAGAGGATTTGCAAATCATTGTATTCTGTTTTTATTTACAATTTACTCAGCGTCCCAGCTTCATTGGAATTGGGGTTGTACATGTTCTTTTTTTTTTTCCAAATGTTGCATTTTTACAGGTGGTCTTCTTTCCTACAACTGCTGAGAGGAGGCATCAGGTTTTCACTATTGTATGTGATAACTGCCAGGTGAAAGACATTTCCATTGAAGGTAAACTGTTTCATGATACAAACCCTAGGTTTTTCTTCATGATATAAGATGTGGTCGAAGCTAAGCTTTAAACATGTACATGCATGCATAACAGTTATTTCAGTACCTTTTTGCACTGCAAATTACAGTGCAAAATCATAATTTGTATTGTACACAAATTAATACATAAGGTACATGTTGGAGTTGCTGGAGGAGCTAAATGTTGCTTATGTGTTGATTGAAGAATTTAGAAAATATATTTTCATCCAGAATATTAGGATATTTTGGATATCCTACAATTTAAAAAAAAAAAAAACTTAAAAAAAATTAACTAATGTTCAAGTTTGATCTAAAAGTCAGTGCCACCCCCTGGCTACAGTCTTGATCATATATTGACCCCTCCGTCCTCCTGTTTTTATTTGGTATGCTCCACAGGTGAAGGCCAGCTGATTGCTCTTGAGCTTGTGTCTGTATCTGGGGAGAAGGAGCCTCCTGTGGTGGGGGAGGCACGTGACCTCACTGCAGAACACCTCGTCCGTTTCGGTCCATGTAACCCGCAGTCTGTGCAACAGAAGAAGCTTGTCATTAGAAATAACACGTAAGCCTCTTTCTAACAGCAAAATAGTCATGCTTTTAACACCTTTTTTCAAATGCTTCTCCACAACAAAAAGCCGCATCAGCTGTTGGGAAAATTGGGGAAGTTAAACCTTAAAGAAGACCATAGGTGCGACTCCATGTTCAGACAGGAAAATAACTGTGTGTAGTGGCGTACGTTGCATGACAGTACAGTAACATCAATGCATGAATTACCTATTTCATGGACCCATAATTGCTTGTGCATGTGGCATAATTCTGATCTCAGCCTGCATGTGTTTGAAATCTATGCTGTGTGCAGTAATCAGATTAGAAAATCCAAGTTAAGTGTAGTTAAGTTGGACTTAATTAAAGTCATAGAGTTCTTTCATAAAGTTTGTTCTCATAAAAAAATCTAGCAATTTTTTTTTCCATTCTGTTTTTTTTTCCAAGTACTGGTCTTTGGCACTTAAATTTTTATCTTAAAACAAAGATGTTAACGTTAACACCTGTTGACAGTTAATACAGCCACCACAGGGACTGAAGTTATGCCAAATGTGCATTGCATTATGGGTCCCTGAAAGACCGAATGTAGCTACAGTCCACTTACCTTTTAAATGTGCTGTTTTTAGCCACCAGGTGGCATAGTCAGAAAGGAGTTCACACTCACTGTGTCCTCTGAGTCTAATTAGATATTTTCTGTGAGATTCAGGAATGACGTCCTTGTGTCTCTGTTTTTCGTCCTGAAGTCATTTGGAGTTGCCTTTCCGCTGGCAGATTATGAAGCCCAACCTGTACACCCTGCTTCCTGGAGAAATTCCAGACCCCTCTCATATCCAGTTCCACCTCAGCACAGATAACGCTTTCCATGTTAGCCCAACAACAGGCCTTCTGGATCCCTGCCAGGACAACAAGTTCCTGTTCAGCTTCTGTCCTAAACAGGTACAGAGGACTCCAAACAATGCTTTATTTGATAAAAAACAGTTTTGATTATATAAATGATGGGCATCACCAGTCTGGGGGATTGGTGGTGGTGGCCAGAAGGTCATTGGTTCAACTCCCTTATTGGACAGGAAAATGACAGAAGATCCTCCAAGTGTGTATGGCAGAACTCTGACATTGGTGTGTGTGTGTGTGTGTGTGTGTGTGTGTGTGTGTGTGTGTGTGTGTGTGTGTGTGTGTGTGTGTGTGTGTGTGTGTGTGTGTGTGTGAGAGAGAATGGGTACTGTAAATGTGAGGCCTCATTGTAAAGCACTTCATCAATTTACAAGTAATGGCTTACACTCTTGTTAGTATGACCAGCATTATTTCTCATCTGCTGAATTATGAGTTGGCACTGACTGCGTGTGGCTTATTATGGCAAATAGAGTTTTGCCACAAGCACATGGAGCTGTCGCTAATCTTCTGTGACTGGGACTAAAAATTAGCATGTTCAGCTGCTGCAATAGGACTCGGTTAGCTGCACTTGAAATCCTGACCCTCCAAACCTGCTGACAGTTCTGCAAAATTCAGACAGTAAATTACGATTCTTACAATGAGCATATGGCAGAAAATAAAATTAGTTCATTTCATCACAAATTTTGCAGTTGCTCCACTCTGTGGACACCTGATCCTGCAGATCTCAGAGGTTTAGCAGCGTAGGTTCTGACTATTATTTAGCTGGGAGACTGCTAAGGAACAGCTGAGATTTGGCTGCGTGTTTCTCCTAGAAGAACTGGAGTTGTGTCAGGTCAGGAAGGGCATCCGACTTAAAATGTCTGCCAAATGGTCTTGTGGATCTATCAGATCCGCATCTGCAAGGGGAGCAAGGTGAAAGCAAAAAAAATTTTTCATGAACAAGCGTCATTCTCAGGTTTAATCAGTGCAAACTGGAATTTGCAATTTAATTTGGGGAGTCAACCATCAGCTCCCTCATCAAGAAGGCCCAGCAGAGGATGTACAACCCCTGGCAAAAATTATGGAATCACGGGCCTCGGAGGATGTTCATTCAGTTGTTTAATTTTGTAGAAAAAAAGCAGATCACAGACATGACACAAAACTAAAGTCATTTCAAATGGCAACTTCCTGGCTTTAAGAAACACTATAAGAAATCAGGAAAAATAATTGTGGCAGTCAGTAACGGTTACTTTTTTAGACCAAGCAGAGGGAAAAAAATATGGACTCACTCAATTCTGAGGAATAAATTATGGAATCACCCTGTAAATTTTTATCCCCAAAACTAACACCTGCATCAAATCAGATCTGCTCGTTAGTCTGCATCTAAAAAGGAGTGACCACACCTTGGAGAGCTGTTGCACCAAGTGAACTGACATGAATCATGGCTCCAACATGAGAGATGTCAATTGAAACAAAGGAGAGGATTATCAAACTCTTAAAAGAGGGTAAATCATCACGCAATGTTGCAAAAGATGTTGGTTGTTCACAGTCAGCTGTGAATGAATGAATGAATGAATGAATGAATTTATTCAGCACGCACATAAACAAAACAAAATACCAACATAAACTCTTACTAACATACATAAAAAACAAACAAAAGAAAAATACAACAATAACTCAGTTTCTCAAATTAGGTGCAGCCGAAAGGGCATGGGCTGAAGCAAAAGCTTGTAAACGCCCACCCCGTACACCGTACACCCGTTACCATCCACAGTTAAATACACTCAAATAAGATAGAAATCAGAAAATAACATAACTAAACAGAATAGAGCAATTTCATATTTACATTTTACATTTACATTTTATATCTACATTAGAATATAGTTAGGTACTAACAATTCCATCAATGGCATTCCATTATTTTCAATTCATTTAAAGTTTAACACATTTTTACCTTCTAAGCAATTACAAATAGTCTTGCACCCTGATCATTACTGACATAATGTCATACACCAAGTACTGTTCAATGTCTATGCAATCGTCTACACTTCTTACTAACTCTATTAACATTTTTACTCGTTTGTGTACTGTGCTAACATAATTTCTTTATATTTCTTTTTGAACTTATAAATGTTTCCACACAATTTAATGTGGTTATCCAAATGATTCCATAATTTAACTCCACATACCGACACACACCAACTTTTCAGAGTAGTTCTTACATAATTTACTATAAAGTTACCATATCCCCTCAATCCATACTGTCCTTCTCTCTTACAGAACAGTTTCTGTATATTACATGGCAGTTCATTTTTATTGGCTTTAAACATTAGTAATGCAGTATGAAACTTTACCAAATCAGTCATTTTTAATAATTTTGACCTGATAAACAATTCATGTGTGTGGTCTAGATATCCTACTTTATGCAAAATTCTAACTGCGCGTTTTTGTAATATAATGAGTGGATGAAGTGAACTCTTATAGTTGTTACCCCATACTTCTATACAGTAAGTTAAATAAGGCAAAATCAATGTACAATATAACACTCGAAGGGCATCATGCTCCAACAAATATTTAACTTTATTAATAACTGCGAGACTTTTGGAAACTTTACTCTGTATATATCTAATGTGCTTTTTCCAACTTATTTTTTCATCTATTATTACACCAAGAAATTTACATTCTGATACTCTTTCAATTTGAACACCATTTATACATATCTTTATCTCAGAGTTTACTTTGTAATTTCCGAAAAACATTATTTTAGTTTTATCTAGATTTAAAGATAATTTATTTGTGTCCATCCAACTTTTTAGTTTATTCAATTCCTCATTAATAATACGGGTAAGTTCACTATAATTTTCATTTGTATAAAATATGTTTGTGTCATCCGCAAATAAAATCATTCTCATCACTTTGGATATATTAAATATGTCATTTATATATAAATTAAATAACTTTGCTCCCAAAATTGAACCTTGGGGTACTCTGCATAAAATCTCCAAGTTATTTGATGTAAACTCACCCATTTTCACAAACTGCTTTCTCTCCGTTAAGTAACTCTGTATCCATTGCAGTGCAACTCCCCTAACACCATACATTTCTAATTTTTTAATCAAAATTGAATGATTAAGAGTATCAAAAGCTTTCTTTAAGTCTATAAAAATGCCAACTGCATATTTCTTTCTCTCTATAGTATCGGTTATCTCCTCTATGGTTTCAATTACTGCCATTGAAGTGGACCGCTTACTCCTAAAACCATATTGGCATTCATTAAGAATTTCATACTTTCCAATAAATGACTCTAATCTATTATCATATAGCTTTTCCAAAATTTTAGAGAATTGTGGGAGTAAAGAAACTGGTCTATAGTTTGTAAAAATGTGTTTATCTCCACTTTTAAATAGAGGGACAACTTTAGCCATTTTCATTTTGCTTGGAAATTTTCCTGTTATAAAAGATAAATTACAAATATATACAAGTGGTTTGACAATACTTTCTATTACTTTTTTTAACCAGTATCATATTAATATCTTGAAAATCAGTTGAAGATTTACTTTTAAATTTTCTAACAATAGTAATAATTTCAAGTTCATCTACAGGAGAGAGAAAAAATGAATTTCTATTTCTCTTAATAAGTATTGGAGAATCAGGACCTTTACCAGAAATTTTATTGGCCAAATCCGGGCCAATATTAACAAAAAAATCATTAAAATGATTTACAGTTTCACTCATCTCATAGTTATCTTTATCCTTCTCAATAAAATAATCTGGATATATCATTTTTCTCCTTCCATGCTGCATAAGATCTTTTAATATTCCCCAAACCTTTTTTGTATCACATTTATTCCTTTCCAGTTGTTTTCTATAATATAATTTTTTACTAGTTCTTAATAGCTCTGTTAGTTTATTCTTATATAGCTTATATTTTCTTTCAGCTTCCTTAGTTTTCAATTTAATAAATATTTCGTAAAGACTATTTTTCATTCTACAAGCATTCTGTAGACTTTTGGTCATCCAAGGACGTTCCACAAATCTTTTTTTTACAACTATAGCTGTGTCTAAAATCTGGACCAAATACAAACAACATGGGAAGGTTGTTAAAGGCAAACATACTGGTAGACCAAGGAAGACATCAAAGCGTCAAGACAGAAAACTTAAAGCAATATGTCTCAAAAATCGAAAATGCACAACAAAACAAATGAGGAACGAATGGGAGGAAACTGGAGTCAACGTCTGTGACCGAACTGTAAGAAACCGCCTAAAGGAAATGGGATTTACATACAGAAAAGCTAAACGAAAGCCATCATTAACACCTAAACAGAAAAAACAAGGTTACAATGGGCTAAGGAAAAGCAATCGTGGACTGTGGATGACTGGATGAAAGTCATATTCAGTGATGAATCTCGAATCTGCATTGGGCAAGGTGATGATGCTGGAACTTTTGTTTGGTGCCTTTCCAATGAGATTTATAAAGATGACTGCCTGAAGAGAACATGTCAATTTCCACAGTCATTGATGATATGGGGCTGCATGTCAGGTAAAGGCACTGGGGAGATGGCTGTCATTACATCATCAATAAATGCACAAGTTTACGTTGATATTTTGGACACTTTTCTTATCCCATCAATTGAAAGGATGTTTGGGGATGATGAAATCATTTTTCAAGGTGATAATGCATCTTGCCATAGAGCAAAAACTGTGAAAACATTCCTTGCAAAAAGACACATAGAGTCAATGTCATGGCCTGCAAACAGTCCGGATCTTAATCCAATTGAAAATCTTTGGTGGAAGTTGAAGAAAATGGTCCATGACAAGGCTCCAACCTGCAAAGCTGATCTGGCAACAGCAATCAGAGAAAGTTGGAACCAGATTGATGAAGAGTACTGTTTGTCACTCATTAAGTCCATGCCTCAGAGACTGCAAGCTGTTATAAAAGCCAGAGGTGGTGCAACAAAATACTAGTGATGTGATGTGTTGGAGCGTTCTTTTGTTTTTCATAATTTATTCCTCAGAATTGAGTGATTCCATATTTTTTTCCCTCTGCTTGGTCTAAAAAAGTAACCGTTACTGACTGCCACAATTTTTTTTTCCTGATTTCTTATAGTGTTTCTTAAAGCCAGAAAGTTGCCATTTGAAATGACTTTAGTTTTGTGTCATGTCTGTGATCTGCTTTTTTTCTACAAAATTAAAAAACTGAAGGAACATCCTCTGAGGCCAGTGATTGCATAATTTTTGCCAGGGGTTGTACTTCCTCCGGCAGCTGAAGAAGGCCAAGCTGCCTGTCCAGCTGATGGTGCAGTTCTACACGGCCATCATCGAGTCCATCCTCTGCTCCTCCATCACGGTGTGGTACGCCAGGGCCACAGCCAGGGACAGACACAGACTGCAGCGCATTGTGGCCTCTGCTGAGAAGGTGATCGGCTGTAGCCTTCCATCTCTCCACGATCTACACGTCTCCAGGACTCTGGGCCGAGCAGGTCGGATCACAGCTGACCCTTCTCACCCTGCACACGGTCTGTTCAAACCACTCCCCTCGGGCAGGAGGCTACGGTCCATCCGGACCAGAACCTCCAGCCATAAGAACAGTTTCTTCCCCTCTGCCGTTAGACTCATGAACTCCTCATAACTCAGTCACCTTAAGCTTAACTCTGTCACTTTATCATTTTATCACGGGTCACTTTAGACAGTGTACTTTGGTTTTTAATTGCACTCCTCCCACTGCACTGTTTTTTCTGTTTCTCTGTTTTTCTGTTGCACACAGCCTTTCATATTTCATATTTCTTTTTTTTATCTTAGATTTTATCTTATTTTGACACATATGTTATATTTTATCTTAGCATTTTATCTCTTCTTAATGTTGCACCATTGTACCGAAGCAAATTCCTAGTCTGTGAATCCTGTTCACTGGCAATGGCAATAAACTTCTTCTGATTCTGATTCTCTGATTCTAATTTAAATACTGTGTAATGACAGGTCCTATACCTGAAGCCCCTCGGCCCAGTGCTTACCTGTGGCATGAAGTCCATAAGAGTTTACGACTCCACCTTGATAGTAATTTTGCATGTGGGTGGCATGGTGGCTTAGTGGTTTAGCACTGGTGCCTCACTGCAAGAACGTTCTGGGATCACTCTCCCCTAGTCCTGTCTGTGTGGAGTTAGTTGTGTGAGTTCCCTCCAGGGGTTCCCTCCTACTTCCAGAGACATGCATGATAGGTGAATTGGTCACTCTAAACTGAATGTAGGCGTGTGTGTGAATGTGTTTGTCTGTATGTGGTACTGTGATAGAGTAGGATCCTGTCTAAGGTGTACCCCGTCTCTCTCACCTGCTTGGATAGGCTCTAACTCTGCTGTTACCCTTAATTGGAATATCCATGATGTTTGTGTTTTCTTAAGTTGAAGCACTATCACAGTGTCTGCCACTTAGTCGTGAGGGATGTCCCGCAGTTGGCACCAGAGCCCAGTGACAAAAGGTAGACTGTGCATGGTGTTGGGAGAGTTTATTTGCATCTATACGCAAAATACAATGACACATAATGTATATTTAAAACACATTAACACTATAGCTTTCATCGATCAAAGTGAGAAATTGTGCTTTGCCTGGGACTTCTAGTGTTCAACCTCTGCATACCCGCTCCCAGCTGAGTGATGTCATTGTCATGGAGATAGAGGTCAAGGGGTCAACAGAACCTTACCAAGTGCTGTTGGACCCCTATGCCATTGTAATTCCTGGAGAGTGCTTCTTGAATACGACCGTCTGCAAGAAATTCAGAGTAATTCAAGTCTTTTTTTTTTTCCCCTGTCGTGATTTTAACCATTACTGACATATGTTACATTTTTGTTTACATTCATATGTTTGTATTCTAAGATGTGGAACCACAGCAAATCCACTATCTTCTTTCAATGGGAGAAGATAACAAACACCAGCTACAGCATGGAAGTAGTGCCCTCTAATGGTGAAGTAGGTGAGTCACACACAGTACACTATAATAAAATACAGAAAATTCTCCATTTAAATTAATTCCTCATGCAGTCAGGCCTGTCAGAAATGATGTAAACTTGATTTGAAACAAGTGATTTGATTTTATTAAAGTAAATCAAATAATTTCTTGGTTGTTTTTTTTTTTTTTACACAGTGCAGAATAAGTGTTTGGAGTTTGACTTGGTTGTGACTGCAGAGAAAGCACAGGCTGTTGTGACCAGTCTGGTTTGCCACATAGAACATCACCATGAGCCTGTCACTTTGTCTGTGGAAGTCTGTTTCACAGTAAGGACAAACCTCAGCACCATTACAGCGTTCCTGACAGCAGCGGTCGACATTCTGCATGAAATGTTTGATGTTCTTATGTGATTTGAGCACATTTTCTGTCTGCGCTCATTATGTTCATCATTTGATGTTGTCTAGGGCCTTAAAGTGATGCTGAGTGTTCCCAATATTGACTTTGGACTGTTGAGTCTTGGAGAGCACACCAACACAACACTGCTACTTACTAATCCCAGCCACCAGGAGGCCACTTGGACATTGGAGGAGCGCCACGATAGCCAGCGAGATCACCAACTCACGCAGGTACAGTTGATTACTGACCTTCCAGTTAATGGACAAGTCACTCCCCCACTGAGTTCTGTTGGATTTTATTTCAATCATTCCCTTTCATATTCTGAGTAATCTCTGTGTTTAGGTGACAGCGGAGCCCTGCAAAGGCGTGTTGCCTTCTATGTCTTCTTGCAGTGTAGATGTGCACTTCCAGCCACGCTTCTGCCAGCAGTTTGAAACTGTGTTGGACTTGAAAGTGCAGAACGGCAGTGGATGGTAAGGATAAATGTGTGGGAAAAACGCCCTTACTTCTTTTAAAGATTGTCCTTAAATTATCAAATCTTATTTTATTGAATGTTGATTTGAAATGTTATCCATAAAATATTAAGTATGAATGTCATCCAGTATTATTAATAATTGTTATTGTTGCATTCTTATTAATGCAGTAAGCCTGCAATGTGGTTGGCAGCATGGTATCTCAAAAAGTTTTTTTTAGTAAACTTTATTGCAATTTTGTGAAACAGTGGGTCTTAGGTCGGGGTTGAGGTTCTTGTTGTTTTTATTATTATTAATATTATATTTCAGTTTTATTAGCATTGCGAGATAATGGTTTCTATCTAAAATATTAAGTCAGCTTCTCAAAAAATAGTCCATGAAGCTTGAAGTAGAGGTAGTTACACTTGAGTGTGAATACAGACACCAATGCAAAACAAGGTATTTTTGATTTTATTGTCATTTTGGTTTTTGTTAACATTGTAAAATATGGCATATTTCAAAATGAACTAATTAAATAAGGTAAGTGATTAAGTAATTTCTCAAAAACAATTAGGATAGGTAGAATAGTATCTGTAAAATTTGTGCAGTTTAGTGTAAATCTATTTAACAGTGGAGCCGGTAGCTCAGTGGATGAGTTATTGGGCTACTAAAATCATGACTTCGATTCGCAGTTACGCTACCTGTCTGTGTCCTTAGACAAGACATATCATCTGCATTTTCCCATTCCACCCAGCAGTGGGACAGCTAGGACAGGGTGTCAGTATTGGCTGGGGAAGTAACCTGCACCAGACTGCAATCCTGTCCAGGGAGAATCGCTAGAGACTCATCTGTTTCGTACCACAGAATTCAGGCATAAACATCAGCACCAACAGGCCTCAGGGCCGAGGGTGTACGTAGGACTTATTCATTTAACAGTGCGGATGCAGAAAATAAAAGACTATTGTCTTTGTACTTCTACACTTGGGATCTGACCACTCGGCATACACATGGGGCCGTGACAGATTACTTGTGTGTTGATCCTTGCAGTCAGCTGTTGTTGCGAGCACATGTCGAGACTCCTCGCGTTCGACTGCTGAGCTGCGAACTGCATCTGTCTGATGTCTACATTGGTGTTCCTGTCAAGAGCCAAGTTACACTGATCAGCGAGACCATGCTACCTTCCTGTTTCACCTGGAAGGTTCTCTGCACTAATTCTAGCATTTTGTCACAATTTCAGATCTTTATTACAATTAATGAATTTGAGATGAAAATATTAAGAGTTCTTTGGATGTTTGTGCTTCATGTCTGTGGCAATCTTTGTTGATGGGCCTGTTTTTATGATGCTCAGTGTTGTCAAAAGCTTATTTAACATGGTCAATTTTTTTTTTTCTTCATCAGTGTCCATAGGTTAAAGGTCATAGAAAAATGTTACCACTTTGTTAAATACTCTTTTTATATATAAGTATTATAGTATCATTTGTTGAGATGAGCTGGGTGATCTCCCCATCAGGACCAGCTCCAGGGTAAACATGCTGCTCTGTGTACAGCCCGTTTTGAACCCTCATCTGGCACTCTGGCTCCTTGTGCTAACATGGACATCGCCATTCATTTTACTTCTCATGCAGATGTAAGTAACATTAACACATGGGACAGTCACGTGATTGGACACATAGGATAACATTGATGTTTGGTTTACTGTGACAGACTGTTGTGATGTTCACCACTACTCGAAAAATTTAACAGTTCTCTGTCCTGTCTGTGTCTCTGACCAGCTGGAGCTGACTGAGGTTTTGGCTGTCTGTGAGATCCAGATGATGAGCTCTCCACTTGTTCTTCACTTCTTGGTTTCAAAACCCAAGAAAATGAGCGTGTCTTATTCACTATCTAGCAACCGGTAATAACCTTGACCTAAAAGTTGTTACCCAGTAGCCTCATGAGCTCCAGTTTGAGACATCAGAATGTTGCCACTTCTGATGTCTCTGTTGTTCTTGTCTCCAGCTGTACTCCAGTTGATCAGGCATCTTCAGCACTGCTACTTCACTTTGGAGATGTCATTTTGAAGAAAGCAGTTACTAAGCAGCTGATCATAACCAATGAAACGGCTGTCCCTACACCATTCAGTGTAGCGGCAGAGTATTTTACCTGCCATGAGTGTTCCACAGCAACTACAAAAACCCAGTCCCAGACACGGTAATACTGCTGCTTCCCTCATGTCAGTAATGGATTCAAAAATTCACACTCTAAGTGTATGTCTGAATCGCAGATTCACATATATCAGAAGGGCGCTTCACTCTGCACAAGCTAGGAAGGTGGAAGAAAAAGCACATGAGGGTATTTCCTACTGTTTTGTCAGTTTGTTAAATGAAACTATGCTGAGAACAGACAGTCCTTCACATGCTGTGTTGTGTGTCTGCTGTCAGATTTTGTGAGCAGGCTGCTGGCTCATGGAAAAGGTGCAGCATTCCTCATCCTGCCAGAGTGTGGGATACTGGGACCATTTCACACCCAGACTGTGGACGTCACTGCCTACACGGAGATGTGGGGGGAATACAGAGATTATCTCGTGTGCAAAGTACATATTGTTTTATGTAGCAATGAGTGCGCCTAACCTAAAAGTTAGCTTCAATAACCACTAACTTGCCAATTGAAAAGTTAATTGTGAAGCCTCTAAACTGATAAACAACAAAAACATTTACCTTAAGCTGCCGCTAACTGCTAATTTTTATGATATGAATTTAGCTTTGGCTTGGTTTTTAGGGGTTCAAGCCTGACGATGGATAGGGACAGTGGTTGCAAAGCACAGCTGTTCCCAATGCCAGCGGGGCTGGGAAACCTATTGTTTTTGTTCCGTTTTCTATTAGGGGTCCAAGCCTGGCACGGCTGGGAACCCTGTGGTTTTTGTTAGGATTATTTATTTTTCCCCCACTTATTACAATACTGCAGCCTAGACCATAGAAGCTGTGGAAGTGACATTTTCACCTCTGGATCGGCCGGTTAAGCCTTATTCAGAAGAAGCACCTTTAAGGGACTAAAAGGTGCCTCTGTTCTTTATGTACCATAAAGAGATAATTTATTTTTCAAGATGGCTGCCAAAATGAACCTACTGAACAGACTTTCCTAATAGGAAGGCTTACATTTGCTCAGTTATACTCACAATTACACATACAATGATATATACTCGTCATAATGTGTATGGTTTCCATTATGATGATGTTTTTGCTCTACTGGACACTTGAGAATTCAAGATGACAGCCATTTCTTTCAAGATGGCTGCCAAAAAAACATGAAAAATTAAAGACAAATGGCAGAAACACACAAAAGACAAACACTTGTGGCTGAACTGGTCCTGTCATACAGCGCTGTGATGAAACGCTCCAGTATGTGGCTGACTGCTGAAACAAAGATACTACCTCTCCCACCACTGCAAGCACCAGCAAAAGCAGGTAGGCAACCATATCATGAATATGGAACTACCTACGTGTGGCCACATTGAAAATTATATGACTCAGTGCCAACAGCTATGATATAGGTCACTTCTAGTGTATTTAAAGTGCCAAAGCAGAAATCAGCATGCTTCAGACTAATGGCCAGCATTACATTTTTACAGGTCCCAATGGACACCATCTTGAAAAAATGACTGCCTTCTTGGATTTTCAAGTGGCAAATTGGACAAAATTAAAAGCTATCCAAATCTCTACCACTGTGCTAAATTTGGTGCTTGTATCACCATTTGCATGATTTTGGGGTATACTTGCTGTTATCCGCTCCACTAACAAGCTAGCAAAATGTACATAATTAAATGAAAAAAAAAAAAAAAAGAATGAAATTAAACAGTAATTCCCATTCACCATATAGTTTGTTCACAGTACAGAAAGAATATAACAAAAAATATTAAGAATTAAAAATGCAAATGGGCAATAATTTTAATTGTCTAATGTAATTAATACTCTTATTAATGCTCTGGTTCACCTCCTGCTCCATCTCTTTGAGGTGATGCTTGTTGCCTTTATGCTATGTGTTACGTTTGCTTATTGGATTGATGCTTGTTGCCTTTATGCTATGTGTTACGTTTGCTTATTGGATAAGTGTATAAGCTTCAATGGGAACAAACCTATGATTTAAGGGTTTACAAATGTTTCTGACCATTCAGCTTTATAAAAAAAAGTTAGCTAATTTAAAGTTAGCTGAAGTAAATCTAGTGGAAGATAATTGCTCCACAAATGGTTTTCAGTGTTAGCTGAAAAGCTAATTTACTAACAAAAAAGTTAGCTTTGCTAAATAGCTGTTAGCAGATTGGCTGAAATGTGCTCATCACTGGTGTTAATACGTAGATGTAGCAACTACTTCTGAGTGAAACCACTTTGGACAAATTGAAAGAGGAGTCTTCTCAAAAGAGACTTTATTTTTCATTGTAATGAGAAATATTTTCAAACATTTCCTGGCACAGGTTGGCGACCTTGAACCCAGGCTCATTCCCATGCAGATGACCGTGACAGGCTGTCCGCTTTACTTCCAGATGACAGGACCATGTCCAAAGGAACAACACCGGGGACCAACCATACAGTCAGATCATTTTTTTAATGAATGAAAACTGTTTATTTCGAACATTTGATACAACAACAATTACAAGCTAGATCAGTAAAGACAACAACAAAAAAGTTCCTACTGTGTACCCAACATGTCCGAAAAGGGGTAGGGTGAAGCATCAGCTTATTTATCCCTACCCCTTCTTCCCCACAACCAGTAATACCCTTTGCCACATATACACATAAATTCCTACACACCTAAACCGATATCAATATATATATATATATACATATATATACACACACATACATATACACATCAACATACACATATATACACATATACATATATACACATATATATACACAAACATAAATATACACCTACACATACCTACTTACATACAAAATACTATATATTTACAAGCCGAAGCAAACAACAAAAACACCCTAACCCTCATTACCCTTCCTCCTCCCTATACCCAGAAAAAAACCATATTTTTGTACCGCTGTTTGAACTGGTTCATGCTTGGACATTGCTTGAGCCCCACTCCCAATCTGTTCCACATCCTCACCCCACAGACAGAAATACAGAAACCTTTTAATGTTGTTCGTGCCCACTGATGCTTTAAATTAAATTTCCCCCTCAGACTGTAATCCCCTGATCTGTTAAAAAACATATTTTTAATATTTGCTGGAAGTAAATTGTTTATTGCTTTATACACAATTTGTACTGTTTGAAAATGAACCAAGTCTGTGAATTTTAAGAATTTGGATTGTAAAAATAGTGGATTTGTATGATCTCTATAGCCAGTATTATGAATAATTCTTATAGCTCTTTTCTGCATTACTGATAGTGATTGTGTTGTACCTTTATAAGTATTACCCCATACCTCTGCACAGTACTGTAAATATGGTAAAACCAGTGAGCAGTAAAGAATGCGGAGTGAGTTGTGGTCCAGAATATGTTTCGCTTTGTTTAGAACTGAAATGCTTCTTGACAGTTTACTTTGTATATGTTTTATATGAGTCTTCCAGTTTATCTTATCATCTATTATCACCCCCAGAAACTTATTTTCATGTACCCTTTCAATATCTACCCCCTCGACTTGTAACTGAACCTGTATATCTGTATTACAATAGCCAAATAACATGTATTTTGTTTTACTTAAGTTTAATGATAATTTATTTCTGTCAAACCATATTTTCAATTTTCCCATTTCTATACTGATCCTCCTCAGTAACTCCTGCAAATCCCCCCCTGAACAAAAAATGCTTGTGTCATCTGCAAATAATACTAATTTTAATATTTTGGAAACATTGACAATATCATTTATATAATTAGAAACAGTTTTGGACCCAATACTGACCCCTGTGGGACGCCACAAGCATTGTCCAAGCATGATGATGTATATTCCCCCAACTTCACAAACTGTTTTCTGTTACTTAAGTAGCTTCTCACCCAGTGCAACACCAACCCCCTAATCCCATACTGTTCAAGTTTATTGATTAATATGTCATGATTAATTGTATCAAAAGCCTTTTTAAGATCTATAAATATTCCAACTGAATGTAATTTGTGGTCTATGGCGTTTGTAATCTCCTCAACTGATTCTATTAATGCAAGTGATGTTGAACTATGTGCTCTGAATCCATATTGACTATCAGTAAGTAATTTATGTTTATTTATGAATTTGTCTAATCTATTATTGAATAACTTTTCTAATAATTTGGAAAATTGTGGAAGCAAAGAAACAGGTCTATAATTTGTGAAGTGGTGTCTATCCCCAGTCTTATACAGCGGCACAACCTTAGCTATTTTCATTTGATTGGGAAATTTACCGGTTTGAAATGATAAGTTACAGATGTATGTTAATGGTTCTACAATCCATTCAATGACCTGTTTTACCACCACCATATCAATTTCATTTAAATCGGTAGATGTTTTATATTTACAATTATTCACAATGTCTATAATTTCATTTCCATCCACTGCTGTGAGGAACATTGAACAGGGATTTCTTTCTATGAGATTATTATCCAAATCCTCAGGTTGGGAATCGGGAATTTTTTCTGCCAAGCTTGGTCCAATATTTACAAAAAAATTATTAAAACCGTTGACTACCTCATCCTTATTTTCCTTCTTGACATTATTATCAATGAAATACTGAGGGTAACTCTGTTTTTTATTACCATTTTTGATAATGCTATTTAATATATCCCATATTCCTTTAATATTGTTTTTGTTATTATATAATATGTTACTATAATATTCCTTCCTACATACCCGTATAATATTAGTTAATCTATTTTTGTATTTCTTATATCTATTTTCTGCCTCTTTAGTCTTTAGTTTTATGAATTCTCTATACAGTGTATTTTTCTTATTACATGCATTTCGTAACCCTTTCGTCATCCATGGTCGAGCTTGGATTTTTTGTTTTCTGTAGTCTTGTTTAATTGGACAATTTTTATCATATAATGATGTAAATATTTGTAAAAAAGTTTCATATGCACTATCAACATCACTTTCACTGTATACCTTTTCCCAGTTTTGCTCCTGTAAATCCTTCTTTAGTGTGTTCATGTTTTCCTCTGTCCGCACTCGCCTGTATTTTATTTTCTCCTCTGGCTGATTCCGCCGATGGTTTCTATTATAAACGATGAAAACTGGTAGATGATCACTAATGTCATTGATTAATAATCCACTCACAGTGTTATTCTCAATATCATTGCTGAATATATTATCAATTAAGGTGGCACTATGGGATGTAATTCTGCTTGGCCTGGTGATTTTTGGATATAAACTCATACTGTACATTATACTGATAAATTCATCTGTTATTTTATGCTTATTTGGATTGAGCAGATCAATATTTAAGTCACCACAAATGAACACAGTTTTTTGATTAGTTTTGAGAACATTTTTCCCATACAGTCAGTGAATGTTTCAATACTAGATCCTGGTGCTCTATATATACAGCTGACCAATACATTTTTGCTTTTTTCTTCACATATTTCAATAGTTATACATTCTAATAAGTTATCAATCACAGTTGTCATATTGTCTACTATTTTATAATCCATGTTCTTATCCACATACACAGCCACTCCTCCTCCACTCTTATTCTTTCTGTTTACACAATTAAATTCATATCCATCCAGTTCAAAATCCATTCCTTTATCTTCATTGATCCATGTTTCTGATATAGCAATTATGTTAAATATTTTTTTAAACTGACTTAAATATTCTTTAATGTTGTTAAAGTTTGCATATAGACTTCTGCTGTTGAAATGGATTATTGATAATTTGTTATCCGTTTTAATGATCCGATTAAACTGTTCATCTGTATAATAGCAACAACTGTCATTGATATTTGAGAAGAAATTATTGTCCGGGTCTATATCGTGCTCCAAGTCCAGTACATTGTGGTCTGTGTATTTAAATGTTATCATTTTTTTATATAAAATAGTGATGCCATCATTAAGAGGAGCACAGATTTAAGCAGTGTTATTAGTTTAACTTTGATGTATAAACCATTAGGTTTGGTACTCATGTATCCGGAGGTGACACAGTGTCTCGTTCTCTTTGCATCAACAATCCCACCACTTTTGGTAAATATCACACAACATAAAAATGTTTGAGTTCAGATTTTCTCATTTGTCATTCAAATGTTTGCCTGCTGCCAGATATCCGTGTGGACTGGGAGATTTCTAACATCAACGAGAACGATCGCAAGCTCGTGGATGTTGCCGTGGCCTGTGAAGATGCCTTCCCAGTTAAGGATGTTGACGGCAGCGGAGGTTTCAGCCAAACCTTAAGGAATACTGATGGGAGCAGTCACACATCCAGAGACAGTAGTGAGCCCTTTAGCCCTGAGGGAGCAAATGCTTCACTGCAGAGCACCACTGTGAGTGCACCGTTTAAAGCACAGGACAGATATATCAGCTTCACTGATGGCTCATTTTGTTGTGATGTGTCCTTTGGGAAATTATCACATCTGCAATATGAGCAGGCGGCCTTTCAAAGCAGCTAAAACAAAAATCTGTATTCGATTCTTGTCTTGATTTTAAACTTATTTTTTTTTCTTATTGATTTTAGGATGGGGAGCAGGAATGTATAGCTCAGGATGACGGTGTAGAAGAGGAAAACAGTCTTTATCCTCGCTATGCAAAGAAAAATCTCTCCTCTGTCCACATTAGACCACATTTGGGTAACTTCTCAGATTACCCATATTGTGTCACACCAGAGCAAATAGTATGTTATAGTACTATTTTTTTTGTTGGGGGGGGGGATTCTTACCTAATATTAAACGCATGCTGTTTCCCACAGATTAAGGTGTCTAAATGTCAGTGTATTTCCCACATCTCAAGGTAATTCCAGCAAAGAGCAGCAGGACCATCCATGCATCGTTCACTCCTTTAACTATTTCTGGGTCATCTCATGAGAGCAGATGTGTGGGATTGGCTCTGGGTTTCATGAGTCTAGATTCCAAGGTAACATTTCTAGAACACTTTCATAATTGTTTGTTGTGTCCATTGAATGTGGTACATTACAAGGTTTTTGGTATCTGCAGAATGCTTAAGCTTCTTAATTAACTGCTTCATTGAAGTCACCCTCCTACCTTTGCTCCACTGCTAACCCGCCAATGCGTTTCAAAGGATATGGTCTGAGTTGTTGATTTTTGGGTAGCAGTGGTAGTGTCTAAGATATATATGGCCACTTTTTCTAAGAGAGACGGTAGGTCTCCTTATATTTGCATCTTCAGCCTGCAGGCTGTGTGATAGTGGCAGCCTTCATAAATAGTTGTGTGTATGCTGCATCCAGTGTTTTGATGGTGGTACTGGTTAGGGGTTGAGTGATTATTGGCCTGGCAGATTATTGCTGTCGATATTCAGCATTTTTGCAGATATTGGTATCGGGCATTTACAACCCCAATTTCAATGAAGTTGGGACATTGTGTAAAACAAATAAAACAGAATACAGTGATTTGCAAATCCTCTTCAACCTATATTCAATTGAATACACCACAAAGACAAGATATTTAATGTTCAAACTGATAAACTTTGTTTTTGTGCAAATATTTGCTCATTTTGAAATGGATGCCTGCAACACATTTCAAAAAAAGTGGGATGGGGCAACAAGACTGGGAAAGTTGAATGCCCAAAGAACACCTAATTGGAAACAGGTGAGTGTCATGATTGGGTATAAAAGGAGCATCCCCAAAAGGCTCAGCCATTCACTAGCGAAGATGGGGCGAGGATCACCACTTTGAACAACTGCATGAAAAAATAGTTCAACAGTTGAAGAATGTTTCTCAATGTTAAATTGCAAGGAATTTTGGGATTCCATCATCTACAGTCCATAATATAATCAGAAGATTCAGAGAATCTGGAGAACTTTCTACACGGAAGCGGCAAGGCCGAAAACCAACATTGAATGCCCATGAACTTCGACCCATCAGGCGGCACTGCATTAAACACCGACATCATTGTGTAAAGGATCTTACCACGTGGGCTCAGGAACACTTCAGAAAACCATTCAGTTAACACAGTTTGTCACTACATCTACAAGTACAAGTTAAAACCATACATCAACAACATCCAGAAACGCCGCTGCCTTCTCTGGGACCAAGCTCATTTGAAATGGACAGACACAAAGTGGAAAACTGCTGTGGTCTGATGAGTCCACATTTCAAATTGTTTTTACAAATCATGGGCATCGTGTCCTCCGGACAAAAGAGGAAAAAGACCATCCAGATTGTTACCAGCGCAAAGTTCAAAAGCCAGCATCTGTGATGGTATGGGGGCGTGTTAGAGCCCATTGCATGGGCAACTTACACATCTGTGATGGCACTATCAGTGCTGAAAGGTAAATCCAGGTTTTGGAGCAACACATGCTGCCATCCAAGCAACATCTTTTTCAAGGACGTCCCTGCTTATTTCAGCAAGACAATGCCAAGCCACATTCTGCACGTGTTACAACACCGTGGCTTCATAGTAAGAGTGCAGATACTAGACTGACCTGCCTGCAGTCCAGACCTGTTGCCCATTGAAAATGTGTGGCGCATTATGAAGCACAAAATACGACAATGGAGACCCCGGACCGTTGAACAACTGAAGTCATCAAGCAAGAATGGGAAAGAATTCCACCTACAAAGCTTCAGTGTCCTCAGTTCAACGCTGATTGAGTGTTGTTAGAAGGAACGGTGATGTAACTCAGTGGTAAACATACCACTGTACCAGCTTTTTTGAAACGTGTTGGAGGCATCCATTTCAAAATGAGCAAATATTTGCACAAAAATAAAGTTTCAGTTTGAACATTAAATATCTTGTCTTTGTGGTGTATTCAATTGAATATAGGTTGAAGAGGACTTGCAAATCATTGTATTCTGTTTTTATTTACATTTTTCACATGTCCCAACTTCATTGGAATTGGGGTTGTATAACAGCTGGTATGCCGACATAGTTTAATTTTGCTGCGCTACATGTAGAGACACACTGGTCACGAAGTTCGGCCTTTACTTTTACTTTTTTTTTTTTTTT
The DNA here is from genome assembly GCF_902500255.1 of Thalassophryne amazonica. NCBI lineage: Eukaryota > Metazoa > Chordata > Actinopteri > Batrachoidiformes > Batrachoididae > Thalassophryne > Thalassophryne amazonica. Next base: position 45,143,419 of record NC_047103.1, on the reverse strand, counting down.
TTACAAAAAGATCGCCAGTCAGCAATTTGTATTTTCCATGAGGCCAGAGCATGTGTACGACAGCTCAGAGTTTTCTTTCTGGTGCAGGGAACAGCTAAAACTAGCATCTCTCTCACTCTCTTTTTCTCTCAAAGTAAAAAACCAGCACTGCAGAACTCTGTCAAGTTTCAGTTCAGAGTCGCAGAAAGAAACGACTTCATCAAAATCCTTAATTAAATAGTCCAGGGAGCTGTGTCTGTGTAATCCTGTGTCTATATCTGCTGTTACATTCAGAAATAAACAGTTTAATTTACACATTAAATGCTTTGTGTTTCCAGAAACTGTTTTCTCAGAGGAGGAGAACAGGAGAGTCTGTGTTTATAGGAGAGACGGGAGGGGGGAAGCGAGAAAAGTACAGGGGAAGGGGCAGTTGGAGAGGACGGTGGGGAGGGGTTCCACTCATGAAAACAAAAAATAGTTTTCATGTAACTGTTTACAAATGATCACTTCATTGTAAACAGCAGACTTCTGCAGTGCAGCAACGATCAATCTTGAGCACACACTTCACTTTGAGTGTGGAAAAACTATGATTTAGAATGATTTTCATCCAGGTTTTATCCTTTAAAGAGCAGGTTTGACAATTAAATTAGTCCATGTTCAGCTCTTGTTCAAATAAGGCAATTATTAAAGTGGTTATATTATGTGTGGGGGGGGAAAAAAACAAAAAACTGTCGGATGACAGAAAAACTGCCTGACAGTTCTCTGCCTCAATGGATTAAAGCAATTAGGCAGCACATTCTTGTTTGACGAAGGCGCTAAAAGGTTAAAATATAATGCATAGTAAGTCCCTTCGGCTGCTCCCTTGTTTGCACTTGGGGTTGCCACAGCAAATCCAAGGTGGATCTGCATGTTGAATTGGCATAGGTTTTACGCCGGATGCCCTTCCTGACGCAACTCCACATTACATGGAGAAATGTGGCAGGGGTGGGATTTGAACCCGGAACCTTCTGCACTGAAACCAAGCGCATTAACCACTTGGCCACCACTCCTCCTACATCCAGAGACAGCCCTTGTCTGTCCCAATCAGAAACATGAGAGATGAGATAAGATGAGATTTATTGTTATTGTCATTACGAGTGCAACAACAACAAAATTATGTTTACACTCCAATTACCTCAGAGAGAATACAGCAATTAATCCACAATTACTACTAGTTGAATGTTATAATGGCACACATCAGAATTAAAGACAACACATACATTTGACATTGTTTATGTGCACTAAACTTGAAGCAGTCCGTCATCCGAATTGAAGCAAAGTGGGTGAAGGCCATAGCAGGAGGGCCTGCGCTGCCCAAAAACATGGCACTTTGAGATTTTGCGCAGATTACATGGCAAACAAAGTGAAAATGCAAAGAAAAAAAAATGACGATGGGGTGGAAAGCCAAAAATGTGTTGCGGTTTGTTTATGACCCAGAGCTCAAACATGCGGAGGTGGTTTTGCAGGCAAGACACCGCAGCTACTCTGTCAGTGTAGGCTAAAACTTACCGACAAGCTCTCCCATTTGTCTTATCTTCTCTCCTGCGAAAAAAAAAAAAACCTTTTAAACCATTATTTATGACCTACACATAACATAAAATGACACTGAAATATGAACTTATGAACTTTGCATCATATTTAACTTAAATAGCCTCAAATTGTGTCTTTTACAGTAGATTACAAAACATTACATATCATGAGTTACTCTAATTTATTCTGCTTCATAGATCCATGTCGGAGTCACCCTGTTATCAATTACATGAAACAGACCCCTTGGGTTCTTCAGTACAGAGGTTAACAGGCCTTTAAGTTATTTGATAACAAAATATTTGATAACAAAATATTTACAAACTAATATACCGTGATATAATATTTGCAAGTAATCAGTGTGGCAGAGTAAGGGGGCACTGGCAAGACAATAGAAACCCTGCAAGAATGAAGCAAACCCAATAATTGGCTCTGATCTAAAATATAGTAAATGGACTGCATTTATATAGCACATTTCCATCTGGATCAGAAGCTCAAAGCACTTAATTATGCCTCTCGTTCACCCATTCGCACTCACATCGACGTCAGAGTTCTGCCATGCAAGCTGCTCATTACATACCAGGAGCGACCAGAGTATTATGGACCTTGCCTTAGCAATTTTCTGGTCTGGCTGGGTTTTGAACCGAGGATCCTCTGGTCTGAAACCCAGTGCTTAACTGGTAGATTAGCACCTCCTTATGATATATTAAATTAATTAAAATATAATAGACCAGAAGACAGACAGGGTTTAGTTTTGTTCAAGAATCTGCTGATATTGACTGGAATCCATGTGTCCCTCAACTTTAACAAGATTCCATTACCTGCATTGGCCACACAGCATGATGAAACCACCTCCAAATTTTACTGTCGGTAACAGTTTTTCTTGGAATGTTGTGTTTTTTCAGCCGTGCATACCACCCCTTGTTATGTCCAAATAACTCAGTTTTAGTTTCGTCAGTCCACAGCACCTTATTCCAAAATGAAGCTGCTTGTCCAAATGTGCTTTAGCATACCTCAAGCGACTGTTTGTGGCGTGTACGCAGAAAAGGCTTACTCTGCATTACAGAATCTCTTTGTGCAAAGTGCACTGTATAGTTGAACGATGCACAGAGACACTATCTGCAGCAAGATCATGTTATAGGTCTTTGGAGCAGGTCTGTGGGTTGATTATGACTGTTCTCACCATCCTTCGCTTCAGCTTATCGGAGATTTCTCTTGGCCTGCCACTTCGGGCCTTAACTAGTACTGTGCCTGCGGTCTTCCATTTCCTCACTATGGAAACTGACAGCTGAAACCTCAGAGCTTTTTGTATCCTTCCCCTAAACCATGATGTTGAACAATCTGTTTTCAGGTCATTTGAGAGGTGTTTAGAGGTCCCATGTTGCCACTCATTAAAAGAGATGCAAAGAGGGGAAACATTTGCAAATGGCCACCTTAAATACCCATTCTCATGATTGGATTCACCAGTGTAAGGAGGTCAAGGGTCATTGAGCTTTCCAAACCTATTGTTTTCCAATAATTAGTGTTGAATGTATTCAAATCAACAAAATGACAAGGGTGACCAAATTTATGCACCTGCCTAGTTTTGTTTAATTATTGCACACTTTCTGTAAATACTATAAACTTCATTTCACTTCTCAAATATCAGTTTGTCTGCTGTATGATATATTTAACTGAAATTTCTGATTCAGACAACCAATGATTTATAAAGGAAAATCATGAACATTATCAGGGGTGCCCGAACATTTGCATACAATTGTATCTGTCCTTAACTGATCAGAAGTGCGAGTGATGGAGAAATTTTGCCCACATACAAATAACAGACCACAATAGGAGACATTCTAAAAATTTGAATTAAATATTATCCTGGTCCTGGCTCTGCAACTGATTCCATGTTTAGATAACCTTTTCTTGTATAAAGATCTACCTGTGGACCTTATTTTACTGAAATGTGTACAAGTGTTTGAGAGCCTCCACTAACGATCAGACATGAAAACAGAGCTGAAGACATGACCTCCTTAGGTAATTAGGAAGTCAACGGGAAGCTTCTGTTGCATTATTTTAATAAATGGATGTAACAAGCCTGGCTCGACGGCAAGTCACAACCCAAACAAACTAACTGGAATGGGGAAATAACTCAAAAGGTTGAAGCCAATAAAATAGCTTATTTAACAAACAATAAAATGCAACATAAATACAAGGCATGCGAATGTAAGTAAGAATCAGTGGTGTATGCAGTGCATGAATATGTAGGTGCAAATGTGTTGGCGTGTGAAAACCAAAAGTAACTAAAACAAAAAATGAACTGAAGACAAACCAAATGGGTTACCTGGTGGGGAGAGAGCAGAGAGAGTGAATGAGCACAGCACAAACAGTTTAACAGCACAGGTGCCACCACTCAAGCAGCCCCACCCCTGCCTGCCGTGGGGAGCCTCCCACAACAGGCAGGGGAGGGCCGTGACACCCCCCTCCTTAAAATGAGGGTACTACTCTCATCCAAACAGACCTACGTACATAAGACCCAACCAAAATAATACCTGTGCATACAGTATTTTCTGCACCCTTCCACCAGCTGTTCGTACCTCCACCCAGCAGCCCTGGTACCTGGGGAGCAGTTTAAGAGCAGGAGGACAAATAGTGAGGCAAAAAGGAGCAGAGAAACACATTAGGTTAAAGGAGCACAGGAAAGAGCATCAGCAATAATGTTATCTTTGCCACTGATGTGTCTTATGTCAAGAGTGTACGGTTGTAAAAACAAGGCCCAACGCATAAGGTGCTGGTTGGGATTCTGCAGAGAATTCAAAAAGGTCAACGGATTATGATCAGTGAATACAGTCAACCGAGTCGACCCGGAACCTACATAGACCTCGAAGTGCTGTAAAGCCCAAATGAGGCCCAAAGCCTCTTTTTCAATTACAGAATTAAATTGATACTTATTAAATTTCCGGGAGAAGAAACTTACAGGGCACTCAACATGATCATTGTCCTGTAGAAGTACAGCACCTGCCCCAATCTGACTGGCATCCACCTGTAATGTAAAAGGTTTACTAAAATTTGGTGCTGCCAACACCGGAGCGGAACACAGCAATGCCTTAACTAAATCAAAGGCCTCCTGACACTGCGTGGACCAGAAAAACTCAACCTTGGCTTTCAACAGGTTGGTCAGAGGGGCAACTACCATAGAGAAGTTTTTACAGAAGGAGCGGCCATCCCAAGGACGCGCATAAGCTCCTTTTTAGTAGTCGGAGGAGGAAACTGCCTTACGGCCTGTATTTTAGCCTCCACGGGACGGACAAAACCTTGACCCACCACTTTACCAAGGTAGGTGACTGTGGCTCTGGCAAACTCACTTTGCCAAGTTTACAGTCAACCTGGCCCACACCAGCCGATCAAACAAGCCTTGCACTCTCGGGACATGCTCCTCCCAGGAATCCAAGTAGACAACCACATCGTCAAGATGCACTGCACACCCTTCTAAACCAGAGACTACATGGTTCATCAGCCTCTGAAAGGTGGCGGGAGCATTCGAGTCCAAAAGGCATCACTGTGTATGAAAACAAACCAGATGGTGTTATAAAAGCAGCAATCTCACGTGCCCGTTGAGAAAGTGGAACCTGCCAATATCCTTTCAAAAGATCAAACTTACATACTTGGCAGACCCTACCTGATCAGTACAGTCCTCCGTCCTAGGCAGGGGATAGAGATCTGCTTTTGTAATGCCATTTACTTTTCGGTAATCTGTACATGGTCAAAAAGTAGAGTCTGGCTTTTCAACAATCAAACAAGGTGAAGCCCAATCAGAATGGGATGGTTCTGCAATACCATTATTTAACATATGCTGTACCTCAGAATCCAACTGTCGCCTCTTCTCAGAAATTTTTGTTTAATAGGCTTAGCATCTTCGATGTCTATGTCATGTTCAGTTAAATGAGTTTGAGTGTCAGAAAATAAAGCTGGATACTTTAATTAGCCCAACTAATTGAATACGCTTCTCAACATCCAAGTGGTCAACTAAAGTACCAAGATTTTCCAAAGTCTGCGAATTCTTTAATCGTCCTCTCAAAATCTCATCTGCAGCCAAAGCTACCTCTTCTCCCCCCTCCTCACGATCAAGACCACCAGGGGCAGTAACAGGCACAACAGCCAACGCTGCCCTCTCCACATGACCAGTATCCCTCTGATCAGAATCTCGTGTGGTAAAATTTCAATAGATTCACGTGATACAATTTAGAAGTTTTCCTATGTCCAGGAGTTTCAATGAGATAGTTTAGATCAGACACTTTTCGCAGAACTGTATAAGGACCAGAATACTTTGCCTGAAACGGAGAATTAACCAACGGCAAAAGAGCAAGTACTCTGTCCCCAGGACAAAACTCACGCAATTCACATTCCCTATCATACTTTTGCTTCATTTTCTTTTGAGAACACTCCAATTTTTGTTTTGCAAGTTCACCTGCTTGGTACAACTTAAACCTAAACCCATTGACAAAAGCAGTCAAGTTCTGTGGTGGCTCCTCAGGTAAACAACCCTCCTGGAGAACAGCTAGAGGACCCCTAACCTTATGCCCAAACACTAGGTCATTAGGGCTAAACCCTGTACTTTCCTGCACTACCTCACGAGCAGCCAACAAAAGCCAAGGTAAACCCTCTTCCCAATCTGCAGATAGTTCAGTGCAATATGCACGGAGCAACGACTTCAAAGTTTGGTGAGAACGCTCTAATGCTCCTTGACTGAGCATGATACGCTGTTGACTTGTTGTGCTTAACTTTTAACTGCGTCAGAATCTGAGCAAACATTTTGGAAGTAAAATTTGAACCTTGATCTGACTGAATGATCCTTGGAATACCAAATGTAGAAATAAACTGAGTCAAAGCTTTAACTACAGACTTTGTAGTGATAGTACGCAAAGGAAAGGCAGCCGGATATCTAGTTGCTTGACACATTACTGTCAGCAAGTAGCTATGACCCGATTTCCAACGTGATAAAGGCCCAACACACTGATGAGATGCTCAAGTGGCTGACCAATTGTCGGTATCGGATACAAGGGTGCTGACTTCGCAACTTGATTAGGTTTACCAGTAAGTTGACAAGTATGACATGTTTTAATCAACCTTTCTGGCCAAACCTCTAAGTGTGACCAGAAAAAATGACGCAAAATTCTGTCATACGTTTTCCGCACACCTAGATGACCAGCCACAACACCATGTGATGTCTGAAGGACTTTACCACGCAAGGAGGTCGGTACAACTATTTGAAAAACTGCTTCTCCCAAACCTTGATCATTATGTGGAACATATTTTCTAACCAACAGTCCATCAAGAAGAAAATAACATTGAGCACTATCCCTCACTGCTACTTCAGGAACAACTATCAAAAATTTCAACCAAAGATTTGTCACCCTTTTGCTCTGCAATCAAGGAATCTCTAGAATTTGTCAAGCTTCCAATTTGAAGATCAGTTGGCAACTCAAGATTATTAGGCCGGCTCTCTGCCTCCTTACGCCGAGAACCAGCACGAGTAGTAACGCAACTTGGGAAAACATCTAGACTGCAATCTGGGGACCCACCAGCAGAGGGCACGGTTAACTCCTTGAAAATGTTAGGCTTGCCATCCGCCCACACTTTCCCACCAGCCAGATCATTTCCCAGAATCATGTGGACACCATCCACTGGCAACCTGGGTCTGACACCAACCATAACATCACCCTCGACCAAACCACACAAGATTAACTTTATGTAAAGGGGATGAAAAAGGAACCAAACCCATTCCACGGATTAGAACACAACATCCTGTATCTGACAGTTGTGAAAATGGCAACACAGACTCTAAAATAAAAGAATCCAAAGCTCCTGTGTCCCTCAAAATTTTAATTGGAACTTGTTGATTCCCATCAAACAAAGACAACCCCATCGGAAATGAAAGCTGAAAACTCACCCTGGGTAGATTCAAAACCAACCTTAACCTGTTGGTGGTAGAGTTCACCCTGGTGGACAGGTGTGGCAGCAGGACTTGTAATCGGAGCTGCCATCACAGCCGGCTTTACTTGTTCCAACCTTTTGGAGCTAAGCAAAGGACAATCTTTTTTCCAATGTCCCTCACCCAAACAGTATCTACAGGTATTTGCATTAACTGGTCCTTTTGGTCCCACATTAGCTAACCTTCGCTGAGGTTTTTGGAAAGAAACCCCAGGCAGTGGTGCCTTATGTTTTAGCATAGACTCACTTTTATTACGACCTTCCCTATTTGAGTCAAAACGAGTTTTATGGGTCAACACATTCATCTGCCAGAATAGCTGCTTCCCCAGGAGACTTGACTTTCCGTTCGTTAACATATGTGGCAACAGACTCCGGTACAGAATTTTTGAATTGCTCCAACACAATTCAATTAGACAAATCCTGTAAAGTAACCACTTCAGCAGCTGTAGACCATCGACTAAAGGCATTTGACAAGTCCCTTACAAACTCAGAATAAGTCTGTGAATCCTGCTTCTTCCTGTACCGAAAACGTTGACGATACGCTTCCGGTACCAGCTCGTAGACTTTAAGGACTGCCGCTTTAACAGTAGCATAAACCTTACTATCTGCAACATTTAATGCTGAAAAAGCCTCCAATGCTTTCCCTGTAAGCACACACTGTAACAAAGTTCTATCCACATCTGACCAGGCCCTAGCATCAGCAATGCGTTCAAACAAAATAAAATGCATACCTGGAACTGATTCATCAAATTTAGGTAATAAATGAAGATTCTGTGAAACATCAAACTGAGGATCCCTTTCAACTCCTGGTCTATTGCCACTTCTCAGCCTTTCCAGTTCTAGCTGCATCTGCAACAGCTCCCTCTGCTGCTTAAAAGTTAACATGACTGGAGTAGGCTGAACCGCTGCCCCTTGACTGGCACCCGACTGAAAGAGAACACCAGCGTCCAAAAGACCTTGTTTTAATGAATCCCTAACTGTTTCCTTTAACTTCCTATCCACTATAACAATTTTGTAATGCTCTGCAATCTCCAGTAACTGTTCTTTTGTGCACAGTTGTAAAGCCAAGTCCAAAGGTGACTGAACAAAACTAGCCAACATGGAGGACATGTCAGAAAGACCAACCAAATTAACCAAACAAATTTAGAAAACTCACCCGCTGCCACGACTGGGTTATTGGTAAAGAGCCCCACCCCACTAAACTCAAGAAAAAGCTAACTAACTGCCCCCTAGTCTTCGTGCAGTCTGGCGGGAGGTTTTTAAATCACCAGTGACCCTAAAGGCCACACTACCAATGGGGCTGTGAGCTCCTGCACATGCAGCCACCCACAGGATCCCACGGATGTGAACCTGAGCCAATGAAAGGGGAGAGGGGATAGGGAAGCTCTACCCACCTCGCTGCCACCTACAAAAAAAACACCACGAGCCACCTATTGTGACCCGCTGATAAACCTAACAGGGGAGGACTCCCACCAGACTAAACCCAGTACTAGGCCCAGATGTGAGCTTCTAACCAAAGTAGCACAAAAGAAAAATGCTAACTGCTCTTAACCCCAACTGGCCCAAAGCAAATTTCCCCATACAAAACTGGCTATCAAAGTAACCTACTGAAACTACAGCAAACAAAGTTAATTACAAAGTAGGTCAAACAAGGCCAAACTACAAATGCAAAACCACAAAATAAACAAACTAACCAAAATTTAACCCAAATATTAAGTTAAATTAACTTTAAATTAGACGAGCCTCCACGTGTAACAAGCCTGGCTCGGCGACAAGTCACAACCCAAACAGACTAACTGGAAGGGGGAAATAACTCAAAAGGTTGAAGCCAATTAAAATAGTTTATTTAACAAACAATAAAATGCAACATAAATACAAGGCATGCGAATGTAAGTAAGAATCAGTGGTGCATGAATATGTAGGTGCAAATGTGTTGGTGTGTGAAAACTAAAACAAAAAATGAACTGAAGACAAACCAAATGGGTTACCTGGTGGAGAGACAGCAGAGAGAGTGAATGAGCACAACACAAACAATTTAACAGCACAGGTGCCACCACTCAAGCAGCCCCATCCCTGCCTGCCATGGGGAGCCTCCCACAACAGGCAGGGGAGGGCCGTGACATGGAGCAGTGCAGATGAATGCAGTCATTTAGGATTTTTGTGACACAACCAGGATATGAGAAATGCTTGTTTGAAATGAGATGAGAGATGAGAGAGAGAATACTGTACAAACAACAGTTTACATGGTTCATTATTGTATCAACATTTTTCAGAACAGGAAGTTGTTCCAGATTCTCTGCTCTAAAATGTTGCGTTGCTCTATGTCTTCACTACAGTATCACTTTTAATTTAGAGACTAGGAATGCAGTGATCCAATATTTTGGATCAGTATCGGTCCAATATTTGTTGGTCAAAAGCAATGGACTGGAAGTGAAACATTTTTTTTTACAAATAAATAGATTCAACAAATTTTGATTTGAGTTGTCTATTACACATTTGAGTCATGTTGTAGACTACACAGTCAATTTTGCAGAGTAAAATATACTCTGCCAGGATAACATTTGGCCCCAGTCCAAATAGAATTAAATATACTCTATCACAGTGTAAAACCAACTCTATCATGCTGTGAATGACTTATTGGAGTTGAAAAACGTGATATAGCAAGACAGTATAGCTGAGTTCACTCTATAATTGAGTGCATTTAATTCTATTTGGACTGGGACCAAATGTCATCCTGGCAGAGTATACGTATTTTACGTATATTACTCCGCAAAATTTACTATGTATGTATGTTTCTTTTATGCTTCATTTCTTTCACAGTTTGAGATGATGTTTTGTTATTTGTCTAAGTTAGCAAGCAGTGCAGGTAGCTGAGTGGATAAGGAGCTGGCCTGCCAGTACATGTCGAACTAGTGCCCCGTCTAGATGGAGTCAAAGCCTCTTGTCTGCTTCACACTATGGAATCTGGAGATAAGCACCACTACCAACGCTCCTCAGGGCCTATATAGGACTTACTTAGGTTAGCAAAGTACATCCAACAATCCAGTATCTTTTCTCTGTCTGGGAAAGATATCAGATTGCTATCAACAGATACTGAAGGTTCCAGTATTGGTATCATACGAGGTCTGTTAGAAAAGTATCAGACCTTTTTATTTTTTGCAAAAACGATATGGATTTGAATCATGTGCGCTTGCATCAGCCAAGCTTGAACCTTCGTGCGCATGCGTGAGTTTTTTTCACGCCTGTCGGTTGCGTCATTCGCCTGTGGGCAGGCTTTGAGTGAGCACTGGTCCACCCCTCTCGTCGGATTTTCATTGTCAGGAAAATGTCTGAACAGCTGGAGCAGCGCTGCATCAAATTTTTCAAGAAACTGTGTGAGACAGCCAATTCAATTCAATTCAAATTTTTTTTTTATATAGCGCCAAATCACAACAAACAGTTGCCCCAAGGCGCTTTATATTGTAAGGCAAGGCCATTCAATAATTATGTAAAACCCCAACGGTCAAAACGACCCCCTGTGAGCAAGCACTTGGCTACAGTGGGAAGGAAAAACTCCCTTTTAACAGGAAGAAACCTCCAGCAGAACCAGGCTCAGGGAGGGGCAGTCTTCTGCTGGGACTGGTTGGGGCTGAGGGAGAGAACCAGGAAAAAGACATGCTGTGGAGGGGAGCAGAGATCGATCACTAATGATTAAATGCAGAGTGGTGCATACAGAGCAAAAAGAGAAAGAAACAGTGCATCATGGGAACCCCCCAGCAGTCTACGTCTATAGCAGCATAACTAAGGGATGGTTCAGGGTCACCTGATCCAGCCCTAACTATAAGCTTTAGCAAAAAGGAAAGTTTAAGCCTAATCTTAAAAGTAGAGAGGGTGTCTGTCTCCCTGATCTGAATTGGGAGCTGGTTCCACAGGAGAGGAGCCTGAAAGCTGAAGGCTCTGCCTCCCATTCTACTCTTACAAACCCTAGGAACTACAAGTAAGCCTGCAGTCTGAGAGCGGAGCGCTCTATTGGGGTGATATGGTACTACGAGGTCCCTAAGATAAGATGGGACCTGATTATTCAAAACCTTATAAGTAAGAAGGAGAATTTTAAATTCTATTCTAGAATTAACAGGAAGCCAATGAAGAGAGGCCAATATGGGTGAGATATGCTCTCTCCTTCTAGTCCCCGTTAGTACTCTAGCTGCAGCATTTTGAATTAACTGAAGGCTTTTTAGGGAACTTTTAGGACAACCTGATAATAATGAATTACAATAGTCCAGCCTAGAGGAAATAAATGCATGAATTAGTTTTTCAGCATCACTCTGAGACAAGACCTTTCTAATTTTAGAGATATTGCGTAAATGCAAAAAAGCAGTCCTACATATTTGTTTAATATGCGCTTTGAATGACATATCCTGATCAAAAATGACTCCAAGATTTCTCACAGTATTACTAGAGGTCAGGGTAATACCATCCAGAGTAAGGATCTGGTTAGACACCATGTTTCTAAGATTTGTGGGGCCAAGTACAATAACTTCAGTTTTATCTGAGTTTAAAAGCAGGAAATTAGAGGTCATCCATGTCTTTATGTCTGTAAGACAATCCTGCAGTTTAGCTAATTGGTGTGTGTCCTCTGGCTTCATGGATAGATAAAGCTGGGTATCATCTGCGTAACAATGAAAATTTAAGCAATACCGTCTAATAATACTGCCTAAGGGAAGCATGTATAAAGTGAATAAAATTGGTCCTAGCACAGAACCTTGTGGAACTCCATAATTAACTTTAGTCTGTGAAGAAGATTCCCCATTTACATGAACAAATTGTAATCTATTAGACAAATATGATTCAAACCACCGCAGCGCAGTGCCTTTAATACCTATGGCATGCTCTAATCTCTGTAATAAAATTTTATGGTCAACAGTATCAAAAGCAGCACTGAGGTCTAACAGAACAAGCACAGAGATGAGTCCACTGTCCGAGGCCATAAGAAGATCATTTGTAACCTTCACTAATGCTGTTTCTGTACTATGATGGATTCTAAAACCTGACTGAAACTCTTCAAATAGACCATTCCTCTGCAGATGATCAGTTAGCTGTTTTACAACTACCCTTTCAAGAATTTTTGAGAGAAAAGGAAGGTTGGAGATTGGCCTATAATTAGCTAAGATAGCTGGGTCAAGTGATGGCTTTTTAAGTAATGGTTTAATTACTGCCACCTTAAAAGCCTGTGGTACATAGCCAACTAACAAAGATAGATTGATCATATTTAAGATCGAAGCATTAAATAATGGTAGGGCTTCCTTGAGCAGCCTGGTAGGAATGGGGTCTAATAGACATGTTGATGGTTTGGATGAAGTAACTAATGAAAATAACTCAGACAGAACAATCGGAGAGAAAGAGTCTAACCAAATACCGGCATCACTGAAAGCAGCCAAAGATAACGATACGTCTTTGGGATGGTTATGAGTAATTTTTTCTCTAATAGTTAAAAGCCAGGTGGAAACCATTCGGAAAATTCAGATGGCTTTCGGTGATAATCCTATGGGCATCACAAAGATTAAGGAGCATTACAACCGGATTAAAGACGGCCCACAGCGGCTGAGGGCGCGCCGCGCTTCAAACGGCCATCGACAGGCTGAAATGACCAGATCATTTCTAAAGTGAAGGCTGTGTTGATCCGGGACGTCGTGTGACTACCAGAGAAATGGCAGAAAATGTGGACATCAGCCATTTTTCGTCAGATTCCACTGTTACAGGAGATTTTGCTGATGCAAGTGCTCATGATTCAAATCCATACGAGGTCTGTCCAAAAAGTAACGGACCTTTTTATTTTTTTCAAAAACTATATGGATTTGAATCACGTGTGATTGAATCAGCCAAGCTTGAACCTTCGTGCGCATGCGTGAGTTTTTTCACGCCTGTGGGTTGCGTCATTTGCCTGTGGACAGGCTTTGAGTGAGCACTGGTCCACCCCTCCCGTCGGATTTCTTTTGTCTGAGAACTTGCTGAGAGACTGCCGCTTTGCTCCATGAAATTTTTTTCAGAAACTGTTAGAGACAGGCAGTTGGAAACCATTCGATAGATTCAGTTGGATATCATTGAAGATTCTGTCAGTGTCACGCGGCTTATGGACTGTTAAAACCTTTTTAAAGACGGCCCACAGCGGCGGAGGGCGCACGGCGCGCCGAGCGGCCATCGACAGACTGGATCGACCAGATCATTTCTAAACTGAACACTGTGTTGATCCGGGACATCATGTGACTACCACAGAAATGGCAAGAGAGCTGGACATAGCACTTTTGCGGCACAGTGCACTGTTACAGGAGATTTTGTAATGAAAGACGTGCGGAGGATTTCACGCATCGGCACGAAGCAGCTCAGGACGCGCAGCAAAAAAAAACACCTCTGTGTTGGAAACCGTTCAGAACATTCAGACGGCTTTCGATGGCTTTCAATTGAGTGAGTATCCGAGAAATTGTGTAACAGCTGGACATGCCCCAACATGTCCTGTGAGACTTCCAAGACGGAGGTGTTTTTTTGCTGCGCGTCCTGAGCTGCTTCGTGCCGATGCACAAAATCCTCTGCACGTCTTTCATTACAAAATCTCCTGTAACAGTGGAATGTGTCGCAAAAGTGCTATGTCCAGCTCTGTTGCCATTTCTGTGGTAGTCACATGATGTCCCGGATCAACACAGCGTTCAGTTTAGAAATGATCTGGTCGATCCAGCCTGTTGATGGCCCCTCGGTGCGCCGCGCGCCCTCCGCCGCTGTGGGCCGTCTTTAAAAAGGTTTTAACAGCCCATAATCCGCGTGACGCCAACAGAATCTTCACCAATATCCAACTGAATCTATCGAATGGTTTCCAACTGCCTGTCTCTAACAGTTTCTGAAAAAAATTTCATGGAGCAAGGCGGCAGTCTCTCAGCAAGTTCTCAGACAAAAGAAATCCAACGGGAGGGGTGGACCAGTGCTCACTCAAAGCCTGCCCACAGGAGAATGACGCAACCGACAGGCGTGGAAAAACTCACGCATGCGCACGAAGGTTCAAGCTTGGCTGATGTAATCACACGTGATTCAAATCCATATAGTTTTTGAAAAAAATAAAAAGGTACGATACTTTTTGGACAGACCTCGTATAGTTTTTGCAAAAAATAAAAAGGTCCGATACTTTTCTAACAGACCTTGTATCATACAACCCCAATTCCAATGAAGTTGGGACATGGTGTAAAATGTAAATAAAAACAGAATACAATGATTTGCAAATCCTCTTCAACCTATTTTCATTTGAATACAGAATATGGCTTGGCATTGTCTTGCTGAAATAAGCAGGGACGTCCCTGAAAAAGACGTTGCTTGGATGGTAGCATGTGTTGCTCCAAAACCTGGATGTACCTTTCAGCAGATGGCACCATTGATGAGGATTTGCAAATCATTGTATTCTGTTTTTATTTACATTTTACACAACATCCCAACTTCATTGGAATTGGGGTTGTACACTAAAAAGTGGTATTGTGCCATCCTTACTAGATACAATGTCAGATGTCAGAAAACATTTAGATGTTTGATGAATTTGTTTTTTTTTTTGTTTTTTTTTACTATAGCTGTGGATGAAGATATCTATGTTATTCCGGGGGGGGGGGGGGGATGATAAACATGATGCTGCTTTCCCATATCAGCAGCCAGCTCTGTCTTATTTTCCCATGTAATGTCAGAACGGAATATTTCACCAGGAAACACGGCTCTTAGTGAAGCGTTAATAGTCTGTTTTATACAGCACATAAATAGATACTTGTCATTTGATTGGTGGATTGTAGAGGAATAGTGTTATAAAAGTTAATGTTGTTAATGCTCTGTCAAGTATATTTACCATTATAATTGTCATGGTAATTGATTGAAGAATGCCATGGAAGAGGAAGTGTACAAAGGGCACAGATAAGATTGATGAGGTGAGACATTCGTTCATCAGTGCATGATGAACAAGAAAGAAAGGACTATTCGCCTGTCTTTATACTATCAAATGATTTAATTCAATGGAATTTGGAACATCTTGGGACGGTATATAGTAGTGCAGTGGATAAGAGAATATTTAGAGGGGAATCCTGTAAATGGTGATAAAAGCATCAAATTCGGCAGAAATACTCCTCAGACAGTCCTCTTTTGAAAAAAACGATTTGCCAACTTGAATTTTCAATCGGTGGTCAGGTAGGGGTCAATTGAAGAATTACACAGAGGTCAAAATTAAAAGATGCACCAATCATATTGAAAAATATTCCACATTATTTGCCTGATCATAAAGATTCCAAAAAGGTATAGTTTGGACTATCTGTTATTAAATTCCATGGAGTTAAGGGATAAAAACAGCAAGAATGGTGACAAAGGTCAGTTTCATTTTGTACAGGGGTCAAAAGTTAAAGTTGCTCCAATTTTGGTAAAACATGATGCAGATTACTAGTTGAGTTAACACGGTTCTAAAAAGGAATAGTTTGGACCATGTATTATCTTTACTTATCACGTTACGGGGTAACATATGTCACATGTCATAGAATCCAATAGACGTAGACCTTGTTTGGCCTTTACTTTGGAGACCAAGCATTCAACACTGTCAACACTATTCCATTTATTAATCCTATTAGCTCAACCAATAATTTGCATCACTTTTTACCAAAATTGGAGCAACTTTAACTTTTGACCCCTGTACAAAATGACACTGACTTTTGTCACCATTCTTGCTGTTTTAATCCCGTAACTCCATAGAATTCAGTCACAAATAGTCCAAACTATACCTTTTTGGAATCTTTATGATCAGGCAAATAATGTGGAATATTTTTCAATATGATTGGAGCATCTTTTAATTTTGACCTCTGTGTAATTCTTCAATTGACCCCTACCTGACCACCGATTGAAAATTCAAGTTGGCCAATCGTTTTTTTCAAAAGAGGACTGTCTGAAGAGTATTTCTGCCGAATTTGATGCTTTTATCACCATTTACAGGATTCCTCTCTAAATATTCTCTTATCCACTGCACTATTATATACAGTCCCAAGATGTTCCAAATTCCATTGAATTAAATCATTTGATAGTATAAAGACAGGCGAATAGTCCTTTCTTTCTTGTTCATCATGCACTGATGAACGAATGTCTCACCTCATCAAGCTTATCTGTGCCCTTTGTACACTCAAAAAAAAGTCAAGTGGCCAATTGGTTTTTTTCAAAAGAGGAGTGTCTATGGAGTATTTCTGCCGAATTTGATGCTTTTATCACCATTTGCATGATTGTTTCACTTATCTGCTGCACTATAAGTGGCATGAAAACTGAATGTATTTGTCTTCAGACCTACACTCTGTAAGACATCTACCTTTAAAGCTTTAAATAACAAAAGAGCCTAAAAACTGAAACCTGTTTTCCCCGGTGTCTCATTTGTTATCTGTTTCAGAGTTTTTAGGTAATTTTTCCTAACAAATAGTCTACTGTATACAAGCGGTCACAATGATGTCACTACTTTGAGCTGTTCCTCAGATCTTTGTCAATCGTCAGTCTCCAGAGATAAAATACCAATACCATTCATTTTAAGCAAATATGAATAAATGTCTTGTCCAAACAACAAAAATGTGCTACCGCATGATACAAACAGCTAACAAAATGAAAGCCTGCTCCCGCACACTGCTACCAGGCAGCACACACTGGAAAAACAGAACATAAGCAGTAACAATGATCAGTCCTTTGACTTATGTCGGACTCGTTTACTGTGCATTTTTGTCCCATACATTTCACTTCACTGAACAACTCCATTACCTTTTCCTAAAATTGTGTCCACGAGGAAGCTAAATCCAGCACACCATAAGCTGATTAGAAGCTTACACAGTGTTCTTGGGTTGCAACAGTGCAGATGAATGCAGTGTGTCATTGTTATAGACATTAGACAGATTAAGAATTACACAAGTGCCTGTTGCAATTTTTCACTGTATTGAGGAAAGCAGACATGTGCTTCCACACACATTCTGCTCTGGTCCTCAACGGCTCTCGCTGATGTCAGCGGTGTGTTGACAGCTTGCCTGTAAAGCGGAGTACGCTGCTGTGCGGACATAGAGCCGTCTCTGCCCGACTGCTGTTGGTGTCCTGTTCAGAGAAGAAACACAAGTCTAATTTTAAGTAAAATATAAAATGTCATGTATGTATTTAGGTGTCATATAAAACAAATAAGGAATGTTTTCTATTCATGCAATGCACAGAATATTTTCATGCATTGAAAGGTGGAATGTTATGTTTTTAGTGCATGCAAATATACTTACCATTGTACTCATAAACACTCATTATTTGTATAGTAATGCTGGAAAAGGCACAGAAGGGATGATTCTGAAGCAGTGTGCAGAATTGAGTCTGCATCCTTGTGTTGTGTGTCTGCGTTACAGACGGCTCGCTGTGTGCCAGGTAAAGTTGGAAGAGCTCAGGGTTTGGATTTGAAGCCTATCACGGTGAAACTGCTAGCCATCGTTAAACCTGCAGCGTGAGTAATTGCACTCATGTTATTTATGTTCCCACCCCTGTCAGTACATTCAGCTCAATTTATGTTTCCAAATTAAAATCAGATGAGGTTAGGCAGAAGAAGCTCAGAGGTGGTCTGATTGAGGTGCAAATTTTCCTCATGGCTCCTTGTTGCTACAGGCTACTCGTGGAGATGGACGAGCACGACGGGGTGTTGCGGTTTGGCGCCTCATCCGGTGATTTACTGAATGAGGAGGTTGGTCTGAGTGATAAGCAGTGATAAATTTCAATCGAAAGAGCACAGAAAATGCCTGAGTGGTTGGGCTGACCAAGTTTTCCTATTCATTTTAGCTGGTCGTACAGGAATTTGACACCACACAGAGCTTTAAGCTGAGAAATACAACTGAGATGGCCCTGCACTTCAGGCTGGGGACGCAGCTGCCATTTTCAGTAGTCCAGCCTCAGCCTCGAGTTGTGTCCAGCACCTCCAGTAACCCCTCCACTGCTGAAACTCAGTACCTGGTGCTGCAACCACAGCACAAGATGCAGGTGTGAATGAACTTTGCAGGCACTCATGTCAGTCGTTTACATCTGTGCTGATCGCTGATATCACTGTCTGATATATGTCAGGTGACAGTGGCTTTTCACTGTTCTCTGTCTCTACTGGACCATATGGACCAAACAGAGGAGAAGCATCCCCCTGGTGTGAAGCTGATTCATAGTGCTTGTGGGCAGAGGAAGCTGAGTTTCCAGGAAAGTCTCCTGATTCACTTCAACAACAATAGCCTGCAGGTCAGGAACTGGAGTGAGTCTTTAAATATAAATACATACAAGCCAAGAAGCAAAAACTCACATCTGTTTTACTTTAATTAATAATGGAAAGCACTCATTAATCTGCGGTAAACCAGAATGAGGCTGCAGGGCACATTTTTGTCTAATGTCTTTTGCTAAATGTTTAAAATTTCTATACAAAAGTTAAATATTCCATTTCAAATTTGATAACCTAAAAGAAACATCCAGAGCATCCATACATAAGCGCACACATCAACAAATTACAGTGAAGACAGAGACACAGAAACATTGACATATTAGCGATGAGTCACATAATCTGGTGTTTTATTTATTTAATTATTTTTAGAAGAAACCGTAAGTGTAAGTTCTCTGATGTAAATCGGTGGTTCTGTTCTTTTGGTGATCTGCCAGAAAAAGCAGAATAACTAGAAACTTTTATTTCGATGGCTCCCCCTCTAGCTGCCACCTTATCGTGGTGGGGGAGTTTGCGTACCCGGATGATCCTAGGAGCTATGTTGTCGGGGGCTTTGTGCTCCCTGTAGGGTCTCCCAAGGCAAACAGGTCCTAGGTGACGGGTCAGACTAAGGGCAGTTCAGAACCTCCATGACCAGTAAAAGATCAAGGACCGTGACGTCGCCCGGTATGGCGGAGCCGGGGTCCCACCCTGGAGCCAGGCCTGGGGTTGGGGCTCGCGCGCGAGTGCCTGGTGGTTGGGCCTTAGCCCATGGGGCCCGGCCGGGCTCAGCCCGAAAGAGTGACGTGGGCCCGCCCTCCTGTGGGTTCACCACCTGCAGAGGGGGCCATGGGGGTCGGGTGCAGAGAGGATTGGGTGGCGGTCGAGGGCGGGTGGCCCGGCGGCCCAGTCCATGCTCATAGTCCCTGGCTGTTGGGACGTGGTCCTTCACGAGTGAGGGACGGATGGAGCGTGAGATCAATAGACGGATCGGTGCAGCATCTGCAGTGATGCGGTCGCTATATCGGACCGTCGTGGTGAAGAGAGAGCTGAGTAGGGGGGCAAAGCTCTCGATTTACCGATCGATCTACGTTCCGATCCTTACCTATGGTCATGAGATTTGGCTCATGACCGAAAGAACGAGATCGTGAGTACAAGCGGCCGAGATTAATTTCCTCCGCAGGGTGGCTGGGCGCTCCCTTAGAGATAGGGTGAGGAGCTCGGTCACTCGGGAGGAGCTCGGAGTCGAGCCGCTGCTCCTCCAAAGGAGTCAGTTGAGGTGGCCTGGGCATCTTTTCCGGATGCCCCCTGGACACCTCGCTGGAGAGGTGTTCCAGGCACGTCCCACTGGGAGGAGGCCCCGGGGAAGACCCAGGACACGCTGGAGGGACTACATCTCTCGGCTGGCTTGGGAACGCCTTGGGGTTCCCCCGGAGGAGTTGGAGGAGGTGTGTGTGGATCGGGAGGTCTGGGCGGCTTTGCTTGAGCTGCTGCCCCCGCGACCCGGCTCCGGATAAAGCGGAAGAAAATGGATGGATGGATGGATTTTATTTCGATGGTTAATGTGGCAGTTGGTCCATGATGTACTCCTTGATACTTGACTGAGGATTGAGGGAGGGTCTGAATGATATACTGTGCCTTAATTGAGAGAGTGGCGACATGACGAGTCGGAAAAAAGTGGTCATGTAACTCATGGTGCCATCTTGGTTCCAAAATACTGTTCACTCTTAATCTGTCTGCATGTAAATCCAGCTATTTTATTTATTTATTGGCTGAAAATGCCGGGTTGCTGTGCATTTGGAGGCACAAATAGACACAGCAAGGGCTTCAAGATGTACAGATTCCTTTCAGATCCAAACAGAAGAAACATTTGGGAAAATAAAGTCAGTCATGTGGGATGGAAGCCGACATCATCATCAACGTTTTGAGAGGTAAGTTTACTGTTCAGTCCCATGTACAGTAAAACTCACTTAAACCATCATTGTATAAGCCAGATATTCACAGTCACTGGACAAAAAAAGCCCCAAAGTTTTTGTATTGTTTTCCATGTAATAAACACCATATATAATGGATTTTGTACAACAGATTTTTGCTCACATCAGATGAAATGTCCCATCCAATCCTAATGCATTTACATTACCCCCCCCCCCCCCCCCCCAAAAAAAAAAACAACAAAAAACTAACAAAGGCGCAAATTAAAGTTCTGCTCTGACACTCTCCGATTTGAGGAAAGTGGGACTGGAGTTATCTCCCTGATTAAAAGTCTGACCGTTTATATTTTTCACACTGTCTTCAGACTCGGACCCACAGCCTGGACATGCACCTATTAAATCAGACACAAAGGCTGTGATTTGACGCTTTTCTGCTTTTACTCCTTTGTCTGCCATCATAACAGTTTTTACAGTGCACACGCTAATTAAAAATGGATCTGAAAGTCTGCACATTTACAACACAAAGTTGGTAAAAGAGGTGTTGTGTGGGCCGCTGAAGAGGAGGTACTGCTGGCCCACCACCACAAGATGGCGCCCTGCTTGAAGTGCGGGCTTGAAGCACGAGAGGGCGTCGGAGCGACCGGGAGTGACAGTCTGAGCGATCAGATCAGAGACAAAGGAGGCTGATCCGTGGAGAGTGTTTTCTCTGCAGGTCAACCGAGCACACACAGAGAGAATGCCCCAAACGGTCAAAACAGCAGCACTCGTCCTTAGAGACTGGGCTAAGGGTGGGTCACAACACCCACGCGGGGAGACCCCGACAATCTGCACGTATCCCAGTCACGATCCTGAGTGGGGATCTAACCCTTCACGCCCGTATATATATATATATATATATATATACATTAGAGCTGGGCAGCGATTAAAAATATTAATCGCATTTTTTCCACGATAATCACATTGTTATATGCAAAATCCAAAAATGAATTCAAAACTAGTGCAGAGCACAACTTTATTTTAAATGTTCTGCCATATGAACAAAAGTTCCATTAATGTTTGTTCTGCATTTGTTCTGCAAACATTTAACAACAGCATTTTGTTTATGCAGTTGCAGTTAACAGCAGGATTTTTTCTCAACATAATGAGATTGAAAAATCATCTTAAAAAGCCAGGGGTTCAGGGATGCTTAGGTGCTGTATAACTATTTTAATTACAAGGTATTTAATGTAAGAAAAAAACATAAGGATTTTCTTGAATAAACCACTGGGTAAAAATTAGCAGTTCTGATGTTCCTGACACACATCATCATTATTCTGTGTTTTGGCCTGATGCTTTGTTTCTTTAGGCTTTAAAGTAAGGCTGTAACAAAGATTAATAAAAAAAAAAAACCTATGGTTTTCCCTTCACACAATTTGGTGCTCAAAATACAGACAGTAGTGTTTCAGAGGGTTCTAAATTTAAAAGGTTTTCAGGGGAAGCTAGCCCCAGTCTCCCCTATCCTGCAGTGCTCGATGCGCAGCTCGCTGCATGGAGAACTTTAGCAGCTGGAGGAGAACTTTTCCCCCAGCACTCAGTGCGGGGCACACTGCAGGAGAACTTTAGCGGCTTCGGTTCTGTTGATTACGCCGTGTGGAAGCACTTAAAAATTAAAATGGCCATGTAAAAGTTCCGTGCCCTTCTCCATGTCCTCGGCAGCAGTCAGCGCCAGACTTGCAAAAAAACAAAAAAACTGTGTTAATGTGCAATAAAAAAAATTGTCAGCATTAATTATTTCAATTTAAATTTATTCAATTTTTTTCATTTATATAGTGCCAAATCACAACAAGGTGGCCTCAAGGCGCTTCACACAAGTAAGGTCTAACCTTACCAACCCCCAGAGCAACAGTGGTAAGGAAAAAGTCCCTCTGAGGAAGAAACATCAAGCAGACCAGAGTCAAAGGGGTGACCGTCTGCTTGGGCCATGCTACAGATGCAAATTACAAAACAATTCACAAAACAAGCATACAGGAAATGTTGCCGGTGCACAGGACTGTTTCTGGAACAGATACCACACCCATCTCTGGATGTAGCCGCACCTCAAACAGAAAAGAAACAAATCAGAATCAAGCATCAGAAAGACAAATACAGTGTAATTTGTCAGCATTAAGCAACAAGAAAAACAGAAGAAATACTAAGGTGGTCGCCGGCCAAGTAATAGGTTAACGCGATAATAATGCGTTAACTTGCCTAGCCCTAATATATATACATAATACATATATAAATAAACATGATAAATACCAAAAAAGCGTGCAAAATTAATCAATTAACTAAAATTTCAAGACACAACCGGACAAACAATGGTGCACAACTCACAAGCCCGAAAAAAATAATAAAATCGATAAACCTAAGTCTTCAAACTATAACAAGCAATTTTATAATTCTTGTAAGGCCTTTTAAAGCCAAGTAAAGTACCAAGTAATCTAATACTGTCAGGACAAGTATTCCAGATGTTAACACCTTTAACAGAAACACAATGACTTTTTGCAGTAGTTCAGCTCCTTCATTGCTAAAAAAATAATATTCCTCTCAAATTATCACTGGAGCCCCTCAGTTGAAATAGATCCTGGACATGTTGTGGCAAAAGTTTATTTTTAACTTTATACATAATTTGTAATGTGATGTAATCAACCAAGGTCCAGAATTTTAAAATATGTTAACAGGCAAATAATATGAAAAACAATAGCTGTAGAAACATGCGTATGCCAGCCACGTTTTTTTCATGTGCAGCAATATGGTTTCATGCCAAGAAAGAGCACCACAGATGCAGTGTTTGCTCTGAGAATAATGGAGAAGTATAGAGAAGGCCAGAAGGAGTTACATTGTGTTTTTTGTGGATTTAGAGAAAACTTATGATAATAGGGTGCCAAGAGAAGAGTTGTAAGAGTTGGTATTGTATGAGGAAGTCTGGAGTGGCTGAGAAGTATGTGAGGGTAGTGCAGGACATGTACAAGGTTAATGTGATAGCGGTGAGATGCGCAGTAGGAATGACAGAAGGTGGAGGTGGGATTACACTAAGGATCAGTCCTTTCTTGTTTGCAGTGGTTATGGACAGGTTGACTGATGAGTTCAGACAGGAGTCTCCATGGACTATGATGTTTGCAGATGACATTGTGATCTGTAGTGAGAGAGCAAGTTGAGTCTAGTCTGGAGAGGTGGAGATATGATCTGGAGAGAAGGGGAATGAAAGCCAGTCGGCACAAGACTGAGTACATGCGTGTGAATGAGAGGGAGCCCAGTGGAATAGTGCCGTAGAAGTACTGAAAGTAGATGAGTGCAGGCAGGGTGGATTGGGTGGAGAATGGTGGCACGAGTGATTTGTGACTGAAGAATATCTGCAAGAGTGAAGGGGAAAGTTTACAAAACAGTAGTGAGACCAGCTATGTTGTATGGCTTAGAGATGGTAGCACTAACAAAAAGACAGGAAGCAGAGCTAAAGATGTTGCAATTCTCTTTGGAAGTGAGGAGCGTGGACACGATTAGGAATGAACATATCAGAGGGAAAGCTCAGATGGGACGGTTTGGAGACACAGTCAGAGAGGTGAGCTGGTTTGGACATGTGCAGAGGAGGCACCCAGGATATATAGGCAGAAGGAAGCTGAGGATGGTGCCACCAGGCAGAAGGAGAAGAGGGAGGCTAAAGAGGAGCTTTATGGATGTTCTGAGAGAGGACATGCAGGTGGTTGGTGTGACAGAGGAAGATACAGAGGACAGCGTGAGATGGAAACGATTCATCTGCTGTGGTGACAGCCGAAAGAAGTTTTTTTTTTATTATTATTGTTGTTTGGTTTCCAGGATGTTCATTTTTTTTTTTTTTTTTTTTTGGGATTTGTGCAGACGGTACCTCTGCAGGCCCATGTGGATCTTGCTTCATTGTGTCTGTCCAGTGACACAGTTGACTTTGGCACCTGCTTCCTGGGACAGTCGCAGATCAAAGAAGTAAACCTGTTCAGCAGTGGAGCTCACATTTCCTGGAAAGCAGTTACAGGTCAGTGTATGCTGCACTTTGGACCGTCATTTCATTGCATATTTGTTCTGACTCTTCTTCTTGAATACAAGCAACTTTCCTCAAAGAGGTAAACATCAGAGAATGTTTATTTGCATGGTGCAATAGTGCAACATTTTGAATTATATGATATCACATAAAATAAAAGCTGACCGATAATATTCATCGTGCTTTGGCTTTGACTCGGTCTTGGTCTGTCTTTTGTGGAGAAATGACTTCACAGTTGAAGGATATCTCTGTGTGTGTGTGTGTGTGTGTGTGTGCGCGCGCTCACGCACGCAGAGGGAGACTCACATGTGTTCAAAGTGACACCAGATTCTGGACTACTCAGATCTAAGGAGCTCCGTGTGTCCACCTGCACCCAGCATCTGCAGATCAGCTTCACAGCCAGGTAACAAACTGTGGCTTGTCATCATAGTGTGCTTAAAGGAGACTGAAATGTTTCAGCAGTGATGTTGTTGACAGGTATTCTTAAATGATAATAAATAATTTTAAAATGTGTTGTGTGTTTTAGTGAGGACAGAGAGTTCAGGGCTGAGGTGACCATCCAGTCACCTCTGGTGAAGACTGCTGTCACTTTGCAGCTCCGAGGAACAGGATCCTTCGACGAACGCCACATAACAAATAGCATGTTCGGATAGTGTCAGTCCGAAAGTGTTATCGTCTGTTGCTGTCTGTTAGCTTGAAGACCAGATGTAAACACATGGGTGTGTAATTGTATGTCAGAACACAATATTTGGAGAAAATGTGACAACGTACATGATGGAAGTTGAAAATAGTCCTGCATGAGCTACAGGTTTGACCCCCGAGTCAGAAGACAAGAGTTGCATTCCATCTCTGTCTGCCACATTTCCTGTTTGCTTATTCAAGGTCTGTTAATAGAGTGCAGGAAAATATTTAAAGAAAAATTAATCAGAACATGAATACAAGTAATAAATTTTTTTTTTAAATAATAATGTGATGTATCGATCTGTCCCACACTGTAGACAATGAACTGCAAGATTTAGAAAATTATACAAGCAATTAGATATGCAAAAATAGTATCATACAGGTTTTAAAGACCAAATCTTTAAAAAATAAATTTAAAAAATGATAAACTCTCAGTATCCTCTGCAAGGTCCTGTATTTGGTCCCTTGGCTGCCAGTTTTGTTGTCTGTTTTTTAATGATATTGTCAAAGCAAATAGGTGAGCACCATAACCACATAACTTGTAGCTAACTGATTATGAGTGTCTCTCTATTTTGTTAATTAAGAGAGCCAATGAGTGAGTGAGCTGCAGCTAAAGAATACCATATTTTTCACTTTCACATATATACATCCAGGAAGTTCACCATCAATTACCATGCTTGCCTATGAATGTGGTGAGTAACACACCAGACTTGTACTATGTGACGTGCAAAAACAACCATATGCTTCATCACAACTGTGGTTACAGAAAATCTCCAACATGTGACAGAAATTCAAAAACAGCTCATATTGTATATTGACAAAATTGGGGATCTTTTTGTGTACGCACATTCTCTGTTATGGTTCGGCTACACATGAGTAAAACCAACTCTCAAACGCATACAATTTGCACAGCAACACAAAGAACACAGCACAAATCATAACCAGTGCCACTAACAGCTGATAACTGATACCAATGATTTCATGAAGGAAATTGTTGCACTTCTGGATACAATCATATTTTTATGTTTCTGAAAGCAAATTTGAATTAAACATAATTTCATGGATTTGTATTAAAATAGGAACTGCTGTTTACAGTGTTTAAATTTGGCGTTACTATGACATTCTTTATCTGCCTGTGGCTTAACTTCAAACATTAAATTCATCCTTGGTTAACGCAGAAATCTCATGAACTGAAACTTTGCTGGAATAAAAAAAAACTTCTTGAAGTTTCATTGGCCTTTCTGTAAAAACTACTCTATATTGGGCTCTGACACTTTGTGTTCTGAAAGATACAGGTGAAAACTACTGAATCTCATATTTTATGCTGTGTTGGCATCTTTTATTAAGTGAAATAAAGGAGATAAGTCTACCAAGTTCCTTGTAAAGCCTTGTTGCTAATCACAGGGTTCTGATGGCCACTGGAGGTCACTGTTACTTGTCAGAAAAATAAAGTGAGGGCAGATTTGTGTACACAGAGTAATTTCACAAGCACTGGCTTTTTTTGATTTAAGTTTCACGTGTTTATTGAACTGAAAAACGAAACATATAGAGCACCACAAGGTGGCAGTATTTCTCATCTTGACCTGCATTGCAAATTACCGTATTACATCACTCCCACTTAATTTTACAATAAACAAGACCTTTTTTTATTGTACTAACTTAAATCACTTAGATGTATTATACTTAGACTCTTCACTTAGACTATAAGTCCCCCTTTTTACCAAAAACTTAGAAAACTAGCAAGACATTTTAATTCCCCATTTTTTATTTTCTATCTTGCTTACCAGTAGTCTTAACTTAGGCTCTATCAATACTAAACATTAGCCTACAACTTATACATATCAGAGCTACACAGCACAAAGTCCAATTTCTCTCCTAAGATACTCAAACTTCTGTTTTGCTAATGGCTTGGTCAAAATATCTGCCTTCATATCATCTGTAGGACAGTATTGCAATTGAATTTGTCCATTCTGCACACATTCACGAGTGTAGTGATAACGAATATCTATGTGCTTTGTTCTTGAATGATCAACTGGATTCTTTGCTATGGCAATAGCTCCTTGGTTGTCTTCCAGAATCACAGTTGGCGTAGCATCCATTCCGAGATCACTGAGTAGTTGTGTAAGCCAGGTACATTCTTGTGCTGCCTGGCTGAGAGCGACGTATTCAGCTTCAGCTGTTGACAGTGTGACGGTGTTCTGCTTCTTGCTGAGCCAGCTTACTACTCCTCCACTCAGTAGAAAGACATTCCCGGTTGTAGAGCGACGATCATCCTGATCTCCTGCCCAGTCAGCGTTTGAGAAACCCACTAAAGTTCCAGACTCTGACCGCTGGTACTTGAGAGCAAGATTCATGGTACCTTTCAGGTAGCGAAGTATCCTCTTCACAGCAGTCATGTGGGCATTGTTTGGTTCGGCGTTAAACTTTGACACAGCACTCACTGCTTGTGCGATGTCTGGCCTGGTGGCCATTGCTGCAATTACTGGTAGGTACCTGGATTCACTGGCTTACTGACACCATTTTTCTGTAACTTCACATTTGCATCAGCTGGGGTTGTGACTGGATTGGCTTTATCCATCCCATATTTCTGAAGAATGGCTTCAATGTAATGCTTCTGGTGAAGGTATACACAGTTGTTTGTCTTGTCTTGAATGACTGAGATGCCCAGTATGTAAGACAGCTCACCCATGTCTTTCATCTTGTATCTCTTCTTCAAAGCAACTTTCAAGTCACACATGCTCTCCAGTGACTCTGTGATCAAAATCAGATCATTGACATACTCAGCTAATATCTCTAGTTCCTGTCGAGCTCTCACGAACACACAGGGGTCTGATGTGCTCTGGTTGAATCCAAGATCTTTCATGAACTCTGTGAAAGTCTTACTCCAGCAGCGAGGTGACTGCTTAAGGCCGTAGATTGACTTTTTTAGCTTGCACACTAAGTGCTCTTGGCCTGGTTTGACGTATCCATCTGGTTGCTCCATGTAGATTTCTTCCTCTAGATGTCCATTCAGAAATGCAGTAACCACATCCGTCTGGTGTACATGCATGTTATTCTGAACAGCAAAGGACAGCAATGTACGAATTGAGCTGAATTGTACTACAGGTGAGAAGGTTTCATCGTAGTCAGCGCCGTAATTCTGTGAATAGCCCTTAGCAACAAGTCTACACTTGTATCTCCATCACTATGGTGCTTGACTTTGAACACCCATCTTGAACCTATTGGCTTTCTGTCTTTTGGCAATTGCACCAAGTCGCAAGTCTCATTTTCAAGTAGGGACTCGTACTCCAAATCAGCTGCTTCCTTCCATTCCTTTGCATTAGGGCTCATCATAGCTTCCTTCAGTGTACTTGGTTCATTTACACTACAGACATTGGCATAATGGTCAACAGTCACTATGTCTAAAAACTCATTATAGCCATACCTTTTTGGGGGCTTTCTGACTCTGCCACATTCTCTCTGAGATTCGCTGACTGGTGTCTCATCAGCTGATGCTCCTCTCTCATCAGGACCACTGCCAGCATCACTGTCTGAACAAGACACTTCCACTTCCTGTTTCCAGTCAAAGTCTGCTTCATTGAAGATGAGGTCCCGGTGAATCGGAATCCTTCTTTTCTCCTCATCAAACAGACGGTATCCCTTGGCATTGTTGGCATATCCCACGAAAGCGAAGCTTCACCGCTTTCTTGTCCAGCTTTCTCCTTTCTACTTCTGGAACATGTGCATAGGCCACACAGCCAAACACTCATGTGACTGATGTTCGGCTTTCTGCCATACCATCTCTGGTACGGGGTCTGTTGCTTCAGAACTGACGTGGGCAGCCTGTTCTGCACGCAGGCTGCTGTTGCTACAGCCTCTGCCCAAAACATTTTTGGCAGCATACTCCTTGCTGCTTCAACTAAAGTCCGATTTTTTTTTTCTTTCAGCTACACCATTTTGCTGTGGTGTATGGGGTACAGACATTTCGTGGTGGATGGCTTGAGCTCTCAGGTATTTTTGGAATTCTTTCGATGTGTATTCCCCACCGTTGTCTGTTCTCAGTCTTGTAACTTTTTGTCCACACTCATTGGAGAATGTTCTTTCAAATTCTTTGAACTTGTTGAGCACTTCACTTTTTTGCCTCATGACCTTGCAGCATCTTGAGTAGTCATCAATGAATGTCACGAAGTACTTTGATCCACCTATGGATTCAGTCTGCATGGGACCACAGACGTCACTATGAATCAGCTGCAGCTTGCGCTTTGAGCGGATTTCTCCCACTGACTTGAATGGCTTTCTAGACAGCTTGCCCTCCACACATGCTTCACAGAAGGAGTTCTCTTTTTCTGCAGAATAGTCCATTCCACTCACCAGAGGTTTAAGCTCCTTCAGCATGGTGGCATGGCCCAGTCTTTGATGCCATAGACTGGCTGCAACTGATGCACTTCCTGCTGTATGAGGAACAGGCGTACTCCCCTCCACATCCAGCTGATATAATCCATCGGATCGTTGTGTTCCCATTCCTCGAAGATCTCCATCTTTTCCACGTATGTAGCACCGGGTCTTCTTGAACTGCACTGTATTCCCTTTTTTCGCAGCAGCTCCCACTGAGAAAAGATTCCCAGACAGCTTGGGAACATAAAGCACATTGTACATTGTGACATCTTTGACATCACTAACTTTGAAAGTCATTTTCAGTTTTACATTAGTGAGTCCTTGGGCATCAACTACTCTGCTATCGCCCAGTTTCACTGATTGTGGCTTAGTGAATTCCTGGTAATCCTAAAGTATTTCTTTTGAACATGTCATGTGTTTTGACGTTCCAGAGTCAATCAGCCACTCGACCTGCTTCACTTTCTCATTCTGATTATTCTCTCTGGCAACAAATGTACTCTCAGTTGCACTCTCAGAATTCTCATTATCCTCACATGTCATCCGTTTAGCCTTGTGGGTTTGATTTTTATTTTTTTAACTTTGGACAATTTCATTTTAGATGTCCTTCCTTCCCACATTTAAAACACTTCCATTTAGATCTGTCCAGTCCCTCAGGCTGTGAATCCCACGCACTTGAGTTGCCATTGCAGAGGCGCCACCTGCTGTTGCACCACTGGTACTGTCATTTGCCTGCACTCGTTTTTGTTCCTCATTTACCAATGATTGCTGCACGAATTGAAGAGTCGACCTGTCCATCTTTCCGTCTCTAGGGCAGTGACAATTGTTGCATAGCTGGGTGGAAGACTACCCAGTAATGTCACAATATGATCCATCCATCCATCCATTTTCTTCCACTTTATCCGGAGTCGGGTCACGGGGGCAGCAGCTCAAGCAAAGCCACCCAGACCTCCCGGTCCACACACACCTCCCCCAACTCCTCCGGGGGAACCCCAAGGCGTTCCCAAGCCAGCCGAGAGATGTAGTCCTTCCAGCGTGTCCTGGGTCTTCCCTGGGGCCTCCTCCCAATGGGATGTGCCCGGAACACCTCTCCAGCGAGGCGTCCAGGGGGCATCCGGAAAAGATGCCCGAGCCACCTCAACTGACTCCTTTCGACAATATGATCCTCCTCCTCAGCACCGATAGCACCAAGTTGATCAGTTAATTCTTTCATGCACTTCAAATGCTCGGTTATCGTTTCTCCTTCCGTCATTTCACATCTGAAGTACTTCTTCTTTAAAAACAATTTATTAGCTAGGGTATCTCTCTCAAAATGTCCCTTCAGCGTATCCCACGCTTCTTTAGGTGACTGGCAACTTGTAATCAAGTACAGTTGAGATGTACTTACATTAAGCACCAACATTGAAAATGCTTTTTCTTTATTCCTAGCGAATTCGGCTCGAGCAGCTGAGTTAGCATCTGCTGCTAATGTTTCCGTCTCCATTACCATGCCCCATAGACTTCGAGATTTCAGCAGATGCTCCATCTGGAATTTCCACGTAGCCCAGTTGTCTGGTCCACTTAGCTTGTCGATAAACAGTCTGTCCTCCATTGTGAATCCAGCAATACCGAGTACACCACACAAAATCCGTGTAAATCCACTGTTTTAAGCTAATTTACTGGAACTGACTGGGACCGACTGGGACCATAACCTATTGAAGTTTCACGTTTATTGAACTAAAAAACGAAACATACAGAGCACCACAAGGTGGCAGTATTTCTCATCTTGACCTGCATTGTCAAATTACTGTATTACAACATTTTTTGACGTTTCAAATGGCTTGTAGGATTCAAGAAAATTACTTACAAATACGGTTCATTCAAATGTTAGTGTTTGTCTGAAGAAGTGCTTCAGTTTGCCGCCCTTGTTTGTTTGCCATTGGAACGTATTTGCCGATTACCGCAGCTGGCCGCTGGGTGTCGCTGCTGGTCGCCTTGTTGGCACCGCTGCGGAGCGTCAGCGCTTCCTGTCTCACGTCGCCGTTGACATCAGAAGCGCAGCTTTTTCACTGTGGTGTGAAGACGAGCGAAAAACAGGCTAAGTGTCCGTGCGCAGAGAGAAAAACTTGTTTTTATTCTCTCCGTAAACGCACTCCTGGATTATGTACCTGGGAGAAGAGTCTCCAGCCTGAACACGGCCTGAGTTTTGTCGTTTTTTGCGCTTCAGCACAGTTTCCGGGATATCAGCCTGACTTGTGGGAAGCTCTGCTCTGCATCTGTGGGATTTCTCTCTGACGGTCGTACATCTTTGACAACTTCAGCAAACTCACTCATTTATCAACATAAAACCCTCCGCAACAACTGGCGTTTGCAAAAACATGGACACACAAAGATAAGGTGAGAGCTCACTGTGGATTAATTTGAATGTTTTTTAACCAACGTGCCAGGACAGAAAACTTGCAAATCAGTTGAAGTCGTCATTAAAAGCAGGTGTTTTCAGTATAACTTGGAATTTTGTTTTATATAGGAACTACTGATTTGTTTTAAGAATATGTGTGATTTGTTGCTTAGTCTGTGTGCAAATAGTTGCGTTTAATAAGTGCTTTACTTGTCCTCTGTTAAATACAAATTTCAAATCTGGTGGTGTGGGGGATTCCACAGATAAGTCGGTGTAGTGTGAGTTTATTAGCACGTTGACATGTCCCAGATGTCTCAAGCCAAACATTCCATTTTGTTTAAGAACATCATTGTATCCTTAGTAAATACTGAATTCTATTAGTGTTGCTGTGACAAATGACAAGCTTGGATATTAGTACTTATTTGATTTTTTTTGGTACATACAGAAAAACTGTTGAACTCTTATGTTGTCTGTATAAAGTGGTATCTTGGAGTCTTGTTCACGAGTGGGGAAGCTGGAGTGTGGAATTGATAGACTGATTGGTGCTGGACCTTCATGATGAAGAAAGAGATGAGCCAGAAAGCGAGATTTTGGAGTTACCAGTCAATTTACGCTCCTGTCCTCACCTGTGGTCATGGACTTGGGGTAGTGACCAAAAGAACAGGGTTGCAGATACAAGTGGCAGAAATGGGATTCCTCCATTGAGTATCTGACCTTACTCTCAGGGACAGGGTGAGAAGCTCAAATATCCAGGAGGGACTCAGAATAGATCTGCTTCTTCTTCGCATCGAAAGGAGCCAGATGAGGTGGTTCAGGCATCTGGTGAGGATGCCCCCTAGTCATCTCCCTAGGGAGTTCTTCTGGAACATGCAACTGGGAGGAGGCCCCGGGGAAGTCACAGGACACAGTGGCGGGAATATATTTCCCAGCTTGCTTGGGAACACCATGGGTTCTCCCAGAAATAGTTAGAGGACTTGGCTAAGGATAGGGAAGTGTAGGTTGAGCTGCTTGGCCTCTTGCCACCTAGACCTGGATAATCGGCAGAAAATGAATGAATAACACCATTGTTCTTCTCATCTCATGACACTGCAACTTTGTGTTCAGGTTTCTTCCAGAATCTTTGCAATGGTTAACCAGTGGGCAAAGTCAAAAAGCAAATGGCCATATGCTTACAAAAACACTGAGGGTTTTTTAAAGCAGGGGTGGTGGCCAAGTGGTTGGTATGCTTGGTTTCACTGTGGAAGGTTCCGGGTTCAAACCTCACCCCTACCACATTTCTCCATGTAATGTGGAGTTGCATCAGGTGTCGCCGACCGAACGGTCCCTCTAAAAATTGGTCTCCCCTGATGACGCAGTTCACGACGCAGTTCACAGATTAACACCTCGTTTGTGCTTCAAACTGCACTCCAGTCATCAACTGTCTCAGCGACAGATATCTGAAGCTTTTGTACAACAATCATTTCCACATAAATTAAGCAATATTTCATCATAAAAGGTGGCGGAAGCGATCAGAGTGCCGCAGCTAAACGAACTGCTAGCTGATATGTTCACTGTGTGTCAGAGATTTCAGTGCATCACAGAATTTTGCAGAGTTTCTGCTTAAAGCAGCCCTGTTTCTGCTTAAAACTGACTTTAGAATTATTTAAGATGTTTTACCTTTATCATCTGATGGTTAATAATCCCATTAATCCTTTTGATTGCTTTGGGTGAAGAGTCTCCGTCTCAGACGTGCTACTGTGGTCTGAAATAACGCATGCGCTGATGCAAACGGCGGACTGTTTGGTCTGCGACACCGGCATAAAACCTCTGCCAAATCAACATGCAGCTCCACCTGGGATCTGCTGTGGCAATCCCGAGTGGAATCAAGGGAGCAGCCAGAGAGACTTACTTATTTGGGCCCAATCACACTTAGTACATTTGAGCAGAAGCCAAGCCAAATCAGGTGGAATGTCAAAAAGCCAAAATTCATGCCAGATCTGGGAGGGAATAAGAAGTGTAAAGGACAGCCATCCAAATACCCAGACTCTAACCCACCCTGACTGATTCTGGCACATGCCGTGTGCATGAGCCTCTGAATGCAGTACAAATCCAGGTGGAACACTGTAAGAGTACCTGGACAGCTGCCAGAATGCAGTAAGAACAATAAGAATGCACTTACAAGCCATAAGATTGCTGTCCGATTGAGGTTCGGCAGAATATACAACCCCTGGCAAAAATTATGGAATCACCGGCCTCGGAGGATGTTCATTCAGTTGTTTAATTTTGTAGAAAAAAAGAAGATCACAGACATGACACAAAACTAAAGTCATTTCAAATGGCAACTTTCTGGCTTTAAGAAACACATAAGAAATCAGGAATAAAAATTGTGGCAGTCAGTAATGGTTAGTTTTTTAGACCAAGCAGAGGGAAAAAAATATGGAATCACTCAATTCTGAGGAAAAAAATATGGAATCATGAAAAACAAAAGAACGCTCCAACACATCACTAGTATTTTGTTGCACCACCTCTGGCTTTTATAACAGTTTGCAGTCTCTGAGGCATGGACTTAATGAGTGACAAACGTACTCTTCATCAATCTGGTTCCAACTTTCTCTGATTGCTGTTGCCAGATCAGCTTTGCAGGTTGGAGCCTTGTCATGGACCATTTTCTTCAACTTCCACCAAAGATTTTCAATTGGATTAAGATCCGGACTATTTGCAGGCCATGACACTGACCTTATGTGTCTTTTTGCAAGGAATGTTTTCACAGTTTTTGCTCTATGGCAAGATGCATTATCATCTTGAAAAATGATTTCATCATCCCCGAACATCCTTTCAATTGATGGGATAAGAAAAGTGTTCAAAATATCAATGTAAACTTGTGCATTTATTGATGATGTAATGACAGCCATCTCCCCAGTGCCTTTACCTGACATGCAGCCCCATATCATCAATGACTGTGGAAATTTACATGTTCTCTTCAGGCAGTCATCTTTATAAATCTCAATGGAACGGCACCATACAAAAGTTCCAGCATCATCACCTTGCCCAATGCAGATTCAAGATTCATCACTGAATATGACTTTCATCCAGTCATCCACAGTCCACGATTGCTTTTCCTTAGCCCATTGTAACCTTTTTTTTTTCTGTTTAGGTGTTAATGATGGCTTTCATTTAGCTTTTCTGTATGTAAATCCCATTTCCTTTAGGCGGTTTCTTACAGTTCGGTCACAGACATTGACTCCAGTTTCCTCCCATTCGTTCCTCATTTGTTTTGTTGTGCATTTTCGATTTTTGAGACATATTGCTTTAAGTTTTCTGTCTTGACGCTTTGATGTCTTCCTTGGTCTACCAGTATGTTTGCCTTTAACAACCTTCCCATGTTGTTTGTATTTGGTCCAGAGTTTAGACACAGCTGACTGTGAACAACCAACATCTTGTGCAACATTGCGTGATGATTTACCCTCTTTTAAGAGTTTGATAATCCTCTCCTTTGTTTCAATTGACATCTCTCGTGTTGGAGCCATATTCATGTCAGTCCACTTGGTGCAACAGTTCTCCAGGGTGTGATCACTCCTTTTTAGATGCAGACTAACAAGCAGATCTGATTTGATGCAGGTGTTAGTTTTGGGGATGAAAATTTACAGGGTGATTCCATAATTGATTCCTCAGAATTGAGTGAGTCCATATTTTTTTCCCTCTGCTTGGTCTAAAAAAGTAACCGTTACTGACTGCCACAATTTTTTTTCCTGATTTCTTATACTGTTTCTTAAAGCCAGAAAGTTTGTCTGTGATCTGCTTTTTTTCGACAAAATTAAACAACTGAATGAACATCCTCCGAGGCCGGTGATTCCATAATTATTGCCAGGGGTTGTATTATAGCAGCACTTGAGGTGCACTTGTCGTGTGTTCAGGCACATTCGGGACATTCGGCCATGGTTCACTGTGCCGGAAACATGGCGAACGTCCCTCTGAACATGATCAGAAGGTCACGAATGCCATTTTCACGCCGTCCGATTGTTTAGAATGTGGTCAGACAACACTTCCGTTCAATGTTTTTCTACTTTGACTGTGCCCCCGAGAGTAGAGGGCATGTGCCCTACATTCTGGCTGGTTGCACAATTGTGCCCAAGTGTTTGGAATGCACTCAGACTGCTGTCGGAGGTTTCCAAGTGGGTCTCTACTTTGCCCCATTGTACGTCAAATTTTCATTTGGGCAGTGTCGCAGACTAAACGGTCCCCCCTAAAAATCAGTCTGCCCTGCCTTCGCTGCGCATGTGTCATTAGCCGCAGTTCACTGATTACCACCTTGTTTCTGCTTAAAACTGCACTCCAGTCATCATCTATCTCAGCGACAGATATCTGAGGCTTTTGTACAACAATCATTTCCACATAAATTCAGCATTATTACATCATAAAAGACGGAGGAAGCAATCAGAGCGCCGCAGCTACGCGGGCTGTTAGCTTATGCGTTCACTGCGCGTCGGTAATTTCAAAGCGTTACCAAGTATTGCCTCGTTTCTGCTTAAAACGGCCTCCGTTCTGCTTAAAACTGACTTTAGAATAATTTAAGAGGTTTTACCTTGTCATCTGATGGTTAATAATCCCATTAATCTATTTGCTTGCTTTGGGTGAAGAGACTGTCTCAGAGCTCCAAAATGAGTGGAGGCAGGGCGGACCGAATTTTAGGGGGCATCGTTCGGACTGCGACACCAGCATTCGGCCTTTAGTGTGATGGAGTGTTACAGAAACACTGATGGAGTGTACGGTTGACGTAGATGATATAATTTGCCACAAATATTTTATATTGAGGCGTAAGCTGCAATGAAGCTGCGATGAAGCCACATTTAAATGGACTGCATTTATATAGCGCTTTTCCATCTGCATCAGATGCTCAAAGTGCTTTACAGTTCTGCCTCACATTCACCCCGATGTCAGGGTGCTGCCATACAAGGCGCTCACTACACACCGGGAGCAATAGGGGATTAAAGGCCCAAGGGCCCTTAGTGATTTTCCAGTCAGGTGGGGATTTGAACCCATGATCTTCTGGACTCAAGCCCAACACCTTACCACTAGACCATCATACCCCCTTTAACACTGCTCACTGCGGTATTGTATCACTTCCTGTTCCGGAGCACAGCGGTGTTTTGCTGTATCTGTTAATTTTGGCTCTCTGTTGGGACTGTTTACACAGAGACTGCTACCTGCTGCTTTGGACTTTGAACTAATAGTCTTTTTCAAGACTTTTTTACTTTTTTACCTTTTTATTTTTTATTTTTTTTTTTTTTTACTTTTTTACTTGACTCTACTGGTGGTCGGCTCTCACTGCGGTATTGTATCACTTCTTGTTCCGGAGCACAGCGGTGTTTTTCTGTATCTGTTAGCTGTTTGATCTGCGCAGTTAGATTGATCTAGTTATCTAGATTACGATTTGTTTCCCAGTGTAATCTTTACGTGCCTTAACTAAAGCACTCCTTCTGCTGAATCACCTCTAAATTATTTACACATTATTCGCTTTGCGTGTTTTTAGGAATCCGCTAGCTTAGCGTAGCTACTAGCTCTTAGCCGATTTAGCATGGCGGCTTCTCCTGTCTCTCCCGCACTTTTCTGCTCTGGGTGTGAAATGTTTAGTTATTCCTCGGCCTCCTTTAGCAGTAATGGTACTTGTAATAAGTGTAGCTTATTCGTAGCTTTGGAGGCCAGGCTGGGCGAATTGGAGACTCGGCTCCGCACCGTGGAAAATTCTACAGCTAGCAAGGCCCCTGTAGTCGGTGCGGACCAAGGTAGCTTAGCCGCCGTTAGTTCCCCCCTGGCAGATCCCGAGCAGCCGGGAAAGCAGGCTGACTGGGTGACTGTGAGGAGGAAGCGTAGCCCTAAACAGAAGCCCCGTGTACACCGCCAACCCGTTCACATCTTTAACCGTTTTTCCCCACTCGACGATACACCCGCCGAGGATCAAACTCTGGTTATTGGCGACTCTGTTTTGAGAAATGTGAAGTTAGCGACACCAGCAACCATAGTCAATTGTCTTCCGGGGGCCAGAGCAGGCGACATTGAAGGAAATTTGAAACTGCTGGCTAAGGCTAAGCGTAAATTTGGTAAGATTGTAATTCACGTCGGCAGTAATGACACCCGGTTACGCCAATCGGAGGTCACTAAAATTAACATTGAATCGGTGTGTAACTTTGCAAAAACAATGTCGGACTCTGTAGTTTTCTCTGGGCCCCTCCCCAATCAGACCGGGAGTGACATGTTTAGCCGCATGTTCTCCTTGAATTGCTGGCTGTCTGAGTGGTGTCCAAAAAATGAGGTGGGCTTCATAGATAATTGGCAAAGCTTCTGGGGAAAACCTGGTCTTGTTAGGAGAGACGGCAGCCATCCCACTTTGGATGGAGCAGCTCTCATTTCTAGAAATCTGGCCAATTTTCTTAAATCCTCCAAACCGTGACTATCCAGGGTTGGGACCAGGAAGCAGAGTTGTAGTCTTACACACCTCTCTGCAGCTTCTCTCCCCCTGCCATCCCCTCATTACCCCATCCCCGTAGAGACGGTGCCTGCTCCCAGACTACCAATAACCAGCAAAAATCTATTTAAGCATAAAAATTCAAAAAGAAAAAATAATATAGCACCTTCAACTGCACCACAGACTAAAACAGTTAAATGTGGTCTATTAAACATTAGGTCTCTCTCTTCTAAGTCCCTGTTGGTAAATGATATAATAATTGATCAACATATTGATTTATTCTGCCTAACAGAAACCTGGTTACAGCAGGATGAATATGTTAGTTTAAATGAGTCAACACCCCCGAGTCACACTAACTGTCAGAATGCTCGTAGCACGGGCCGGGGTGGAGGATTAGCAGCAATCTTCCATTCCAGCTTATTAATTAATCCAAAACCCAGACAGAGCTTTAATTCATTTGAAAGCTTGTCTCTTAGTCTTGTCCATCCAAATTGGAAGTCCCAAAAACCAGTTTTATTTGTTATTATCTATCGTCCACCTGGTCGTTACTGTGAGTTTCTCTGTGAATTTTCAGACCTTTTGTCTGACTTAGTGCTTAGCTCAGATAAGATAATTATAGTGGGCGATTTTAACATCCACACAGATGCTGAGAATGACAGCCTCAACACTGCATTTAATCTATTATTAGACTCTATTGGCTTTGCTCAAAAAGTAAATGAGTCCACCCACCACTTTAATCATATCTTAGATCTTGTTCTGACTTATGGTATGGAAATAGAAGACTTAACAGTATTCCCTGATAACTCCCTTCTGTCTGATCATTTCTTAATAACATTTACATTTACTCTGATGGACTACCCAGCAGTGGGGAATAAGTTTCATTACACTAGAAGTCTTTCAGAAAGCGCTGTAACTAGGTTTAAGGATATGATTCCTTCTTTATGTTCTCTAATGCCATATACCAACACAGTGCAGAGTAGCTACCTAAACTCTGTAAGGGAGATAGAGTATCTCGTCAATAGTTTTACATCCTCATTGAAGACAACTTTGGATGCTGTAGCTCCTCTGAAAAAGAGAGCTTTAAATCAGAAGTGTCTGACTCCGTGGTATAACTCACAAACTCGTAGCTTAAAGCAGATAACCCGTAAGTTGGAGAGGAAATGGCGTCTCACTAATTTAGAAGATCTTCACTTAGCCTGGAAAAAGAGTCTGTTGCTCTATAAAAAAGCCCTTCGTAAAGCTAGGACATCTTTCTACTCATCACTAATTGAAGAAAATAAGAACAACCCCAGGTTTCTTTTCAGCACTGTAGCCAGGCTGACAAAGAGTCAGAGCTCTATTGAGCTGAGTATTCCATTAACTTTAACTAGTAATGACTTCATGACTTTCTTTGCTAACAAAATTTTAACTATTAGAGAAAAAATTACTCATAACCATCCCAAAGACGTATCGTTATCTTTGGCTGCTTTCAGTGATGCCGGTATTTGGTTAGACTCTTTCTCTCCGATTGTTCTGTCTGAGTTATTCTCATTAGTTACTTCATCCAAACCATCAACATGTTTATTAGACCCCATTCCTACCAGGCTGCTCAAGGAAGCCCTACCATTATTTAATGCTTCGATCTTAAATATGATCAATCTATCTTTGTTAGTTGGCTATGTACCACAGGCTTTTAAGGTGGCAGTAATTAAACCATTACTTAAAAAGCCATCACTTGACCCAGCTATCTTAGCTAATTATAGGCCAATCTCCAACCTTCCTTT
The DNA here is from genome assembly GCF_902500255.1 of Thalassophryne amazonica. Lineage (NCBI taxonomy): Eukaryota > Metazoa > Chordata > Actinopteri > Batrachoidiformes > Batrachoididae > Thalassophryne > Thalassophryne amazonica. The sequence goes on along the minus strand of NC_047103.1, from coordinate 45,103,094 downwards.
TCTCTCAAAAATTCTTGAAAGGGTAGTTGTAAAACAGCTAACTGATCATCTGCAGAGGAATGGTCTATTTGAAGAGTTTCAGTCAGGTTTTAGAATTCATCATAGTACAGAAACAGCATTAGTGAAGGTTACAAATGATCTTCTTATGGCCTCGGACAGTGGACTCATCTCTGTGCTTGTTCTGTTAGATCTCAGTGCTGCTTTTGATACTGTTGACCATAAAATTTTATTACAGAGATTAGAGCATGCCATAGGTATTAAAGGCACTGCGCTGCGGTGGTTTGAATCATATTTGTCTAATAGATTACAATTTGTTCATGTAAATGGGGAATCTTCTTCACAGACTAAAGTTAATTATGGAGTTCCACAAGGTTCTGTGCTAGGACCAATTTTATTCACTTTATACATGCTTCCCTTAGGCAGTATTATTAGACGGTATTGCTTAAATTTTCATTGTTACGCAGATGATACCCAGCTTTATCTATCCATGAAGCCAGAGGACACACACCAATTAGCTAAACTGCAGGATTGTCTTACAGACATAAAGACATGGATGACCTCTAATTTCCTGCTTTTAAACTCAGATAAAACTGAAGTTATTGTACTTGGCCCCACAAATCTTAGAAACATGGTGTCTAACCAGATCCTTACTCTGGATGGCATTACCCTGACCTCTAGTAATACTGTGAGAAATCTTGGAGTCATTTTTGATCAGGATATGTCATTCAAAGTGCATATTAAACAAATATGTAGGACTGCTTTTTTGCATTTACGCAATATCTCTAAAATCAGAAAGGTCTTGTCTCAGAGTGATGCTGAAAAACTAATTCATGCATTTATTTCCTCTAGGCTGGACTATTGTAATTCATTATTATCAGGTTGTCCTAAAAGTTCCCTAAAAAGCCTTCAGTTAATTCAAAATGCTGCAGCTAGAGTACTGACGGGGACTAGAAGGAGAGAGCATATCTCACCCATATTGGCCTCTCTTCATTGGCTTCCTGTTAATTCTAGAATAGAATTTAAAATTCTTCTTCTTACTTATAAGGTTTTGAATAATCAGGTCCCATCTTATCTTAGGGACCTCGTAGTACCATATTACCCCAATAGAGCGCTTCGCTCTCAGACTGCAGGCTTACTTGTAGTTCCTAGGGTTTGTAAGAGTAGAATGGGAGGCAGAGCCTTCAGCTTTCAGGCTCCTCTCCTGTGGAACCAGCTCCCAATTCAGATCAGGGAGACAGACACCCTCTCTACTTTTAAGATTAGGCTTAAAACTTTCCTTTTTGCTAAAGCTTATAGTTAGGGCTGGATCAGGTGACCCTGAACCATCCCTTAGTTATGCTGCTATAGACGTAGACTGCTGGGGGGTTCCCATGATGCACTGTTTCTTTTTCTTTTTGCTCTGTATGCACCACTCTGCATTTAATCATTAGTGATCGATCTCTGCTCCCCTCCACAGCATGTCTTTTTCCTGGTTCTCTCCCTCAGCCCCAACCAGTCCCAGCAGAAGACTGCCCCTCCCTGAGCCTGGTTCTGCTGGAGGTTTCTTCCTGTTAAAAGGGAGTTTTTCCTTCCCACTGTAGCCAAGTGCTTGCTCACAGGGGGTCGTTTTGACCGTTGGGGTTTTACATAATTATTGTATGGCCTTGCCTTACAATATAAAGCGCCTTGGGGCAACTGTTTGTTGTGATTTGGCGCTATATAAAAAAAATTGATTGATTGATTGATTGAACATTTAAGTGTTGAAACCTCAACAGTTGAGCTTCCCATCCAACTGCTTCACTAAAAGCTTTGTTGATTCAAGCCACATTATCTTATAAGAAAATGTTGACAGGTACTGCTCAAATTATATATACAATATTTGCTATACTGTTACTGGAGGCCACATAATTTTTATGGACATGTAACAGCAATATTCTAGCTATTAATGATCATTGCTGGATCGGATGCAGCCGTTCTGCCCTGTGTCAGCTTGATCCCGTCAGGTCTCAGAAACTAAGCAGTGTGGGATCTGGTCAGTACTTGGATGGGAGACGTCTTTGGGACACCGGCAGCTGTGTGTGTGTTTCTCCAGGTACAACTGGAGTTGCGTCAGGAAGGGCATTCGGTGTAAAACTTGTGCCAAATACTTATGCTGATCTGGCTGTATCCGCTGTGGTGACCCTGGGGAAAAAACAAAACAAAAAAAACAGGAGCAGCCGAATGGACAACAACAACTAGATGGATAGATTACATAAAACAGACAGGTAGGTCAGTAAGTGTTTTCGTAAGTCCAGGAACTTATTTTTACATGATACTGAAATTGTAACAGATACAAAATTTCTTGGTATTTATATTGATGATAAATTAAGCTGTAAAACACATTAATTATGTTAAATGTAAAATGTCAAAAGCCATTGCAATTCTGCATAAAGCACAAGACTTCCTCTCCCAGCATTCATTAATCATTTTACATTACTTGTTCCACATATGAAATACTATGTTGAGGTTTGGGGAAATACACATAGAACTAATATTAATCCAATATTTCTGTTGCAAAAGAAAGCTATAACAATTATCAGTAATAAAACATATTGTGAGCCAACAAATCTGTTATTTGCTTGTTTACAAATTTTAAAATTCTGGGACTTGGTTGATTACATCATAATACAAATTATGTGTAAAGTTAAAAATAAACTTTTGCCTCAACATGTCCAGGATCTGTTTAAAATGAGGGATTCCAGCTACAATTTGAGAGGAACATTATTATTTGAGAAATTAAAGAGCCATACTACTGTAAGAAGTCATTGTGTTTCTGTCAAAGGTATTAATATTTGGAAAAACTGTGATAATATTAAATTACTGGTACCTTAGTTAGCTTTAAAAGGCTTTACAAAGAGAATATATGTACCCGTTACAATTTGAAGAATTAGGTTCACCAATTTTGTCATTGTACACTATTACTTGTTTGGTTATGTTTTGAAATTTGAGTACATTGATTAAGTTATTTGGTTCATGCACATTTCTTTTGTATTGTTGTGTGTGTGTGTGTGTGTGTGTACACATTATTTTTTATGGTGTAAGGGTGGGGTATTCATAAGCTTTGCTTCTGCTTTCACCCATTTGGCCATACGGGTTGACTGTACTTTGTTCTTTTTATGTTTTGTTATTGTCTTTGTTGTTGTTTATCTGTGTGCCGAAAAAATTAATTCATTCGTTTAGTATAAAGTAAGAATTTGATTAATTCAAATTTAATTTAACAAAATAATTTAATTTACTTCAACATAGATTTAAAAAAAAATTAATTTCCATTTTATATTCATGCACTTTATAGTCATTCAGATTTTAGCTTTAAATTCAGTTTATTTACATAGCATCAAATCACAATATACGAGGTCTATTAGAAAAGTATCCGACCTTATTATTTTTTTCAAAAACCATATGGATTTGAATCACGTGTGATTACATCAGACATGCTTGAACCCTCATGGGCATGCGAGAGTTTTTTCACGCCTGTCGGTTACGTCATTCACCTGTGGGCAGTCTTTGAGTGAGGAGTGGCCCACCCTCTCGTCGTTTTTTCATTGTTTAGGAATGGCTCAGAGACTGCTGCTTTGTTTGATAAAATTTTTTTCAAAAACTTTAAGGCACAACTGAGTGGACACCATTCGATAAATTCAGCTGGTTTTCGGTAAAAATTTTAACGGCTGATGAGAGATTTTGGTCTGGTAGTGTCGCCGTAAGGACGGCCCACGGCGCCTGACGGCGATCTGTGCTTCGAGGCGGCAGCGTCTCGCCGTTTCAAGTTGAAAACTTTCACATTTCAGGCTCTGTTGACCCAGTAAGTCGTCAAAGAACAGAGAACTTTCAGAAGAAGTCGGCATGAGGAGTTTATTCGGACATTCCATTGTTAACGGACATTTTGTAATGAAAGAACGTGCGGGCAGAGTCGCATGTTGGGCCGGACCCGACCGCGGGGGGTCGCGACAGGAAAAACACCTCCGTTGGAAACCTTAACGGGCAAGTTGGAACATGCCCAAGCTGTTAAACAATTTCTCAGTTACTCACTTGTTGAAAGCCATCAAAAGCCGCCTGAATTTTACAAATGGTTTTCAACACGGAGGTGTTTTTCCTGTCGTGGCGCACACAGATTTGCCGAGTCATCACGGAAACGACTCGGCGAATTTGCGCGCACGTCTTTCATTAAAAAATGTCCTTAAACAGTGGAATGTCCGCATAAAGTCCTCATGCTGGCCTCTTCTGAATCTTCTCTGTTCTCTCACGAAGTCCTGGGTGAATTAAGCCTTAAATTAGGATGTTTTCAGGTCGAAACAGGCCGACTACGGTGCCTGGAAGCGCTGCACGACGTCCCGGTCCGTGGGAAGTCCTTACACCGACAGAAATACCCCCTAATCTCTCATCAGCCGTTAAACTTTTCACCGAAAACCAGCTTAATTTCTCGAATAGTGTCCACTCGGATATTCCTCACAGGTCCAGAAAAAATGTTGATAAAGCAACGCGCGCCGTCTCGAGCAGCGTGTGAAACAAAGGAATTCAGCCGAGAGGGCGGGACCACATCTCATTCAAGGCCTGCCCACAGGGAAATGACGTCACCGACACGCGTGAAAAAACTCACGCATGCGCACGAGGGTTCAAGCATGATTGGTGTAATCGCACGTCATTCAAATCCATATAGTTAAAAAAAATAAATAAAAGGGTCGGTTTATTGTCTAATAGACCTCGTAAGTCACCCCAAGGTGCTTTACAAGGGTATGGTCTAAACCCCCCATTCAGAGCAAGCACATTGGTAACAGTGGTAAGGACAAACCCCCCTCGGGTGTTTATTAGTTATAGGAAGAAACCTCAAACTGACTAGATTAAGACCTAGATTTGACCTGCTGTTTGCTGATTCTCTGCTTTGCTGGTTTTCAAAAACAGCAGTTCTGCAATTTCTTCATTAATCCCTCTCAAAACCATTTAAAGATGTCAATTGTGAGTCATCTTTGTTTGGATTAAAGTACATGAACTGGGACTCTTGTCTTGTTGTGGGCAAGAAACGAGAATCTCCTCCTTTCCACACTGGAGTTTTACGTGATGGTTCTCTGGCGTGAGCACCAGCTGTTGCGTAAGCTGAAGTTGTCCATTAGGTAAAGGAATAATATCCTCTGTTTTGTGGGACTAAGTACACAGCTCCAAAGATCTGCGCTGATATCGGTCAGAATTAATAACTTCAGAGCGAATCGTCATTTTAAATCAAATGACACCTCTTTCTAAATGTTATAATACAAACAATAAACTACAACTGTTCAAAACTGTTATTTTTTTTCAACAAAATGAGACATCCCCGTTTTTTTTTTATGAATTACATCCTGACGTACAGGCGGCTGCAAGAGCAAAGCGCAGATGCTATGGAGTTACATTTGTGCCATTAATATCTGAAAGGAAATACTTTTCCATCATGTACATCAAGGATCCATGTACAGATTTTATTGATTTTTATTTATGTCCAGAGATCAAGGATCCAGTGACCAATTTCATATTTATTTACTTTAAGAATCAATTAAAAATGTCAACAACTATTATATAAAATAAAGCCTACTTTTAGTACACAGAAAAGTCACAAGAGGTACTGATAAGGGAATTGATAAAGAATCTGAGTGATAAGCGGAATTGATAATGGCATCGATATCGATAAAATCTTATCAATACCCATCCCTAATTGTATTGCACCAAATCGCATGTATCGCATTGTGAGGAAATGAATCGGCATCAAATACATATCAAATTGCATCGAATCGGTAACAGGGGTGAATTGTACCGCATCATATCATCAGTATCGCCATGTATCGCTGGTAGTGTATTGGATCGTTGTCAGTGATGAGATTCACATGCCTACTCTGCATGCCTCTGTGTGTGAACACAGCAGGAGTGAAATCAAAGACACCAGTTTCATTGTATATAAATATCATTCAGTCTTACTGAGACATATGCAATGGTTTTTGTTGTTGCTTTGGTTTATTCTGAATACACCACTGGTTATTCACGTGGTTATGGACACGTTGATCGAAAAATACAGCAGTTTTACTTGAAAGCCAAATTATGGTTAAGTGGGTTGAGTGTTTGCTTCAGGTGGTCTATTGCTGTAGAAATGGAGTCCGTTTGCCACGTCAGAGCCAGCAGTGGATAACACTTTTGCCTCACAGCAGTATAATCAGAGCCCAATTCTTTTTCTGTGTGAAGTGTGGATGTTTCCCCATGTCTGTGTGGATTCCTATAAACACACCAGTCCCAAAGGCAATGCAGCCATGTGTCTCAGTCTGACAGGTGGGTTGTGGACAACAATCTCTTGACCCATATGCCACATTCAGTCCCTGGGCCACCACTTTGAGATCTTCGCTCTGAAGAAAGTGTGCTCAGTCTTCATCTGAGATGAACTTGCCCAGAGTTATCGCTCTTGAAAGGATCACAGTCTTAACTCTCTATAAACAATAGAGCCCGACCAATATGGGTTTTTGAGGCCGATGCCAATAACAATATTTGGACGAAAAAAATGCAGATAGTCGATAAATTAGCTGATTTGCTGATAGCCGATAAATCAGCCGATATTATTATTTTTTTTAAATGAATAAAATGTTATTTTTTTGGACCCTTAACAAAAAAGGTATGAGCTAAAAACTGAAGCTTTGTCCTCATATTGATTAACTTCATAACAGAAAAGAATTTTCAAGTTCAAAAAATGCAAAATGCAATTGGAGCAGTTAGGGGGCTATTCAAACGGGCCAACTAGTAAGATATCACTCCTGAAAACGATCTTTGCCATATCACGTGAGGTAAATCTGCCCTATTATTGGATTTTGGAAAACCATGTGACAGAGAACCAATTCCGATTGGACACTCACATTGCACACGTCATCACACATCTTCTATGAGGAGTACCAAGATGGCCGACGGTGGATCGAAAGTCTGCAGAGTTAACTTTTCAGCAAAAAAAGTAAGTTTCTATCGCATATCAAAAAGTTATTTACCATTTAGTAAAGCTTGGTCCCAGCCGTCGTATGCGACGACGTCAGCCCCAGAGGGTTAATGGCGAACAGCAGTAATTCCCAGAACCCTTCCGGACGACCAGTGAATCTGAATGTTTCAACCTCTTAGCAGTAAACGAAAGTTTTTCATGCTAGAAATAAGGTCTACACAACGTGGGCTTAATAAAAAGCGTGACTGATGCAATGAAGCACATTTGACACATTACTACATAAACTGAGTTAATCAAACTGAGTTGAACTGAAATGTGGGGTGAATGTAATCGCAAAGTTATTACAAACAACATCCTTACAAACTTACTTGTATGCTTTTGTCAGCCGATCAGTGCAGTGTGACGGCAAACTACGGGGGCCGGTGATGAACACATTAAGCATACATTTAAGCAGGGGTGTAAGCAGCTCTCAGTTGAATGGAGTCAGAGCTCCATCTACTGGACAAATGGTGCAAGGACATTTTACATTGCAGACACAAACATTATTTCAGTAACTGTTCTGTTTATGAGAAATTGCTGGTGTTCTATCGGCAAAATTTCGGCCGATTGTGAGTACTTTGAAAAGGGCTTATATCGGCCGGCCGATATATCGGTCTGGCCCTACTAAACAAATTAAGTGAATCAGATGGAATCTTTGTTTTGCTTCATAATGTTTACTCAGAACGGCTTCTTCTTCCACACCATCTCATGCTGAGTTCACAATTTTCTGACACCCCCCTGTTGTTAGATGCCTACGAACCAGAGCTGAGGGTCAAAGGTTACTGTGACTCACACAAGCAGGCTATCTTTCCTCACAGGCTTGTTTTATGTGTTGCTTAGTTACACCATGAAACAAACCAAGATTGTTGCAGGGTGTGAGAAGTCACCCTGGAGCCTGACGCACTGTTCCGTTTGTGACTGTACAGAATATCAGACAGTGAAGGTGTTCAGTGAACACTGGCTTTGAAAAGTCTTCAGTTTTTCTATATTTTAGACATGTAATGTTTGCCTTCATCCTTTCTCTTGATAAAGGCTAAAATAATGAAAAATGCCCATCACAGTTTTTCATAGGTCAAGGTGATGTCTTCAAATGTTTGATTTTTTTTTTTTTTTTTTTTTTTTTTTATCACTGCAGCTGTTTGAAACCAAAGGCTTTACAACATACAAAGATTAAAAAAAGGAAATCAGCAGAAATAAAACACTTGAACATGGAAGCATCTGCGAATGTTTTCCTCATAAATGACTTAAATGCTTTTGTGGACTTGGAGAACACCTTTGATCAGGTCTCTTGGGGTATTGTGGGGGGGCGTTGCAGCAATGTAGGGTGTCAGGTCCGTTGCTGTGGGCCATCTGGTCCCTATATAACTGTTGTGAAAGCTGTGACACATTCTCAGCACACAGTCAAACATATTCCCAGTGGGTACTGGACTGTACTAGGGCTGTGTCTTGTGCTTGCCCCATAGGCTTACTTTGTACACCTGTTTAGCCCTTGACAGTGATCGCATTCTAATTCAGTACTAGACCATATAATCATGGTTTTTGTCCTCAGTGAAAAGTTGAATCCAAAAACATTTGGAAAAAATAGAGCTTAAGTTGAAAAATCCCTGAGTTCACCTTTGTGTCTAACTGTAATTAGGTGGGGGTAAATGCAGAGGACGTTTTGTTGTATGTATGTATGTATGTATGTATGTATGTATGTATAATGACAATAAAGGCTCTTCTTTTTCTTCTTCTAAAGAATGAACAGATTAAAAGTTGACAGTTTCTTTGAGCAAGAGATCAATTAATTGACAAATCATTTTGACCTCCATCTTTGTGATATGTACAGAATTTGCACGTCCCTTTGGGAAAATTAATTTCACTGGACTTAAACTTGTCATATGTAAAGCTTTTGAAAGAGAGAGTCAGGATGCATACAAAAATCTATGAAGGAATATCAGATTTGCTAAAATTCTTTGGGGAAATCATGGAAAATCCTTTGTTGAGCTGTTGCCTGTCTGGCTTCGATCCAAAAAATGAACAAGAAGTCACTGAACACTGTGATAGTGTGATGGAGTTCTTCTGCAGCTATGAGAGAATCCATCATAAAACCAGTCCCTGTACAGTACTCAGTTAGGCTTTTATGCGTGACTCGTTAGGAGGAAGCCAATCTGCAAAAGAGACCTGACAGCTCTCTTGGGTATTGTGCGATGGCACAGAGGAATGTGAGAGCATGACAGCGAAAAGATTGTCATCTGATGAAAATGGAAAATGAAGTCTGGCCAGGAAAACTAGATGTTCTCTCCTAGTTATGCCAAACTTTTATTGAAGCTTGGCAGCAACAATGTCATTCCACACAGTTTCAGGGGCTGAGAGACTAAAACTGAGTAAGACACTTCAAGAAAACCTCCTCTGTATTGTGCCGACCTTCCAGCATGACAAACTCAAACACATCACTGGAATGGCTTCAGATTCTTGTGTATTTGCTCAACAAAAACAAGCTTTGAATCGCATGAGTGACATGCAGTTTTGGAACACTGCATTCAAAAATTACAGCAATGTTTTAGAAGATGCAAGAATGATGTTAATCTGGTTGTGACACGGCCAATGAAAGACGTGCGGACGGATTCGCGCGTCGGGATGCAGTCCGCACATCTTTCATTACAAAATCTCCTTTAACAGTGGAATGTGCCGATAAAGTGCTGATCCCGACCTCTTATGAAACTTCTCTGGTAGTCACACGACGTCCTGCATCAACAGTGCCTTAAATTTGGAAATGATCTGCTCGTTCCAGCCTGTCGATGGCCGCTTGGGCTACGCCCTCCGCCGCCGTTTTTAATCCAGTTTTAATGGTCCTTAATCAGTGTGATACCTATAGAATCTTCACCGAAAGCCATCTGAATCTTCCAAATGGCTTCCATCTGGCTTTCTGGCAGAGTTTCTGAAAAACAGTTTCATGGAACAAAGCGGCAGTCGCTCCGCCATTCCTAAACAAAAATCCGATGAAGGGGGTGGACCAATGCTCACTCAAAACCTGCCCACAGGCGAATGACGCAACCGACAGGTGTGAAAAACTCACACATGCGCACGAAGGTTCAAGCTTGTCTAATGCAAGCGCACATGATTCAAATCCATATAGTTTTTGAAAAAAATAAAAAGGTTGGATAGTTTTCTCACAGACCTCGTATATGTGATTTCTTCGTTTTTTTTTAATTTTTAATAAATTTGCAAAAATTAAAAAAACGTTTTTCATGTTGTCATTATGGGGTGTTGTGAGAAGAATTTTGAGGGGAAAAATGAATTTACTCCATTTTGGAATAAGGCTGCAACATAAAATGTGGAAAAAGTGAAGCGCTGTCAATACTTTCTGGATGCACCCTATGAAGCAGTAACTGCTGCTAAGTGTACTTGATAAGGCTCTGTGGCTTTGTGACGCCAATAGATTACATTGTTGTAGGACTCCAGCAGGTGAATATCTGGGTTTGTGAATGTCTTGGGTCAAGACTAAGATCGAGGCTTTAAAATAACTTGGACTTAAAAATCAGCAGTGTATTAGTATGAAGTGAGAGTTTTGGACTTATTGAGAGTTTGCCTTTACTTGTGTTTTTGGATCCAACCCCCTTTGCTGTTCGGTCTGAGAGGAGTTGTCTGATTGTCTGCAAAGCTAGACTGAATATAAGCATAGTTCCTCTTGTTTGAGGTGAGTAGTACAACCAGACAGTTCAGTATTGATACTGTATTGTAGAAAATGATGTTAACTTTTCTAAATCATTGGAGATCTTTGTGTGCTGGTCACTGTTTATGCTCACAGCTTGTTGCAGAGTGTGTAATTGAACATAAGCACAGGGGTCTGAGGAAACTAAATTACTTTTGTATTATTACTAATACTGTTATTATAATTATTACGTTTGTATTATTACACTGAAGATAAACTCCTCAACAGTAAAATAGAAATTGGTTGTTTCCTTTTGTTGTGAAAGACAGCTGCTTGGAATTGCGTCTCGTGAAATAATTCAAAATCAGCGAGCTGTCCCTGAGTGGGTGGAGAAACACAAATACTGTGCTTGTAGTGGCATGTCACTGCATAATGGAAAAGATGACTTACTGTACATATTGTACTTTGAGCCCTCTCTGGGGGAAGTAAGCTTCTGGGCAACAGGAAGTGGATACAGCGTGGACAGCAGGAGAATTGCTTTGTCATTTGGCTATTTTTAGCCAGTAGTGTGTGGTTAATGATAATGTGAACAGAAGGTGACCAGATTTTGAAATTAAAACCAGGAGTATTTCCAAGTCTGTGGTCAGTTTATCATTAAATTGTCTGTTGTTTATATCTATGAAATAAAAAGAGGGACAGTTCCACTTTCATGAATTCTCACCATGGTAATTATACTAAAATCAACTATGGTGAAGAGCGACTGTTAAAACTGAGGACCAACTAAGTAACTTGTAAATCATACCAGAAAAATTTTCTTCTGATTGAATTTTGTTTACTAATTCATATAAAACGTCAACTTTTGTAATTAGCTTGGTGGCTTAGCATTTCAGCCACTGGTGGCAGTGAGGTGGATTGAATACAGACATAGCGCTTCAATACAAATGTGGATTGGGAAACATTCATTCATCTTCTACCGCTTCATCCAATTAAGGGTCGCAGGGGGCTGGAGCCTATCCCAGCAGTCATAGAACGCGAGGCGGGGTACACCCAGTCTGTCGCAGGGCCACAAATACACAAACAAACACTGACACACCCACACACACCTACGGACAATTGTAAAGATTCCAATCCATCTGACCTTAGATGTGGGAGGAAACTGGAGCACCCGGAGGATACCCACACAAACACGGGGAGAACATGCAAACTCCACACAGAAAGGCCACGGGAATTGAACCCACGACCTTCTCGCTGTGAGGCAACAGTGCTAACCACTAAGCCACCATGCTGCCCATGGATTGGGAAACATTTACGTTAATATTTTAGGAAAAACGGGTAAATTAACATGTTTTGAAGCTTTTTGATGCGTTCTTTAAAGTAGACCTGCATTGAAATAAATGTGGTCAGATCTCAGAAAGAAATAGCTGATATGTATTTATAAGACCCTTATGAATGCAGTAAAGTAAATCTGCAAGCCCAAAGTTGTAATTCAGCGGAGAAATCTTCATTTAAAAATGACAAATTTGCAGCTAAAATTTGGTCCTCAGCGAAAACTGTTTGTACATCCGGGTCATTGCAGTGACGTTCGGCAGAAGACGGAGCGCTCCCGCGTTCAGTCCGATCCCGCATTGAAATTGATTTTATCTGTTAGTAATGTTACTGTTATACACATCCTGGTTTCAGCATCCAAAAGAAGCTGCAATGAATGTGAGATACAGCTCTGCATGCTCAGATCAGCGGCGACATCGACAGCGGGCGACATTCTTCCCCGACGCCTCGCTCTTTGCCTCCGCTGCTCTTACTGAGTCTGCGTGCTCAGTAAATGCCGAAGCGGGCCACTCACATCGTCCCCGTGTCTGCTGTGCAGCCGGCACCACGTCCCTGTCTACTGAATGGAGGTGCAGCCAACTTGGCACAAGTCCAGAAACTACGCTCGCTGTTTTGATGCGGCGTGGCCGGTGACACCTGTTGCTGCAAGGACAGACTTTCCGCAGCGCCGCACGTCTCGGTAATCAGAGCCGCAGTGCTCCGTGGCTGCTGAGAGAGGTTTATATCTTTTTAATGACTTGGATTCTTTGCGGGTCCCGCCTCCGTACCCCGCGATGGTAACACCGGAGGCGAAAGACAGTAGATTTTCAATGCGACAAAACTCAAACAGAGAGTAAAATAAAGCTTTTTAAGAGAAAGACTGTTCATGCTGATCATCTGAAATAGACTGACTGCACATTTAAAGCAAAACAGTGTGTCTATTTTTAAAAAAACACGGTCCGCTCTATGTGGGAGTGACTATTGACCCGGCGGCTGGCTGGTGTCTCTCTCTGCTCGGTGTGAGAGGCTCTCAACACTTCGCTCACACCGGGCGAGTCACAGCTCCATCCCCGGCTGCACTGGCAAACAGCAGAAGTCCACTCTTTCTTCTGTGTTTTGCTCAGACTCGCACTGAGTGTTTCGCTTTTTTTGGGCAACACACAACACTTCGCAAACACAATAACTTAAATAAAATAATAATTAAAAAAAACTATCTGCAAGGCTTGCATGTTCAACCTCCAGCTGAAATGCATCTGCTGAATCGCAGAGAAAGAGGAATAAAAAAAAACAAAAAATCACGCAGGGACCCAGTCCACCAACCTTTATATAAAAAAACCTTAAAAACTGTAACATTTTACAAGTTGGAGAAAACAAAACAGAAAGCCACATCCCATCGCCATTTCAGCAAAATGTCAAGACTTTGGCACAGCGACATTGTGCCATTGCTTAGGGAGAGCCCTGGACTATTGATGTTGTTTAAAAATGCAAAAGTACTTTTTATCCGATTACGCGAATAATCCATAGAATACTCGATTACTAAAATAATCGATAGCTGCAGCCCTACTTTATATTAAATGCAAAGTTGCCTCTGTGTGTGTGTAACTTCGATCACGGAGAAACTGGGGAGAGCTGACATTTGCCATTTGGTATGCTTATGTATTTTGGGTCGAGGATGAAAACAGAAATGCCGCAAAAATGGAAAGTTGATAAGAATAATATAAATTAGAGCTATTGGGTAACAACAATGAACAGTGGACATTGATATAACTATTAATCAGTCCTGGTAACCAGACAAGCTCTGAACAAAGGGAATATCTCAACCCTGCCAGTTGTAAAACATGACAGCAACTATATGTGCCAAATAGTAAATAAAATTATTCACCAAACTTTCTCATTTTGATTTCCTGCATTTTCAGTTAAAACCATTTTAGAAACTTTGCTTAATTTATTTCCATCCTTGAAAAATGTCAGCTACTTATTTTATAAAAAATGTTTTACAAATATATCTTCAAAAGTGAATATGCACCCTCTATAAGAGGGGTCTCAACCCTGTTCCTGGAGCACACTTGCCTTGCATGTTTTCTACCTTTCCCTGTTCCACTCCCAGGCAATTAACTCTATCAGGTGTGCTTAGCCAAGCAAGAGCTGGAAAACAGCACTTTTAAAAAATCAGGTGTGACTTGAGTAGGTAGACTTGGAAAACATGCACGATAGGTGCCCTCCAGGAACAGGGTTGGTGACCCCTGCTCTGTAATGTCTTTTGCATCCTTGACCTTGTGTTTTGATTGATCTGCTCCAAATCATAATCATCTAGAGGTGTCTTTTATACAGGTAACAAGTTCAAACAGGTGCAATTAATACAGGTAAAGAGTGCAGAATAAGAGGGCCTCTTAAAGAAAAACTAACAGGTCTGTGTGAGCCAGAATTCTTGCTGGTTGGTAGGGGATCAAATACTTATTTGCAGCAGTAACATACAAATAAATTATTAAAAAAAAAAAATCATACATTGTGATTTCCAGATTTTTTAGATTATGTCTCTCACAGTGGACATGCACCTAAGATGGAAATTTCAGACCCCTCCATGATTTCTAAGTGGGAGAACTTGCAAAATCACAGGGTGTTCAAATACTTATTTTCCTCACTGTATGTATGATATTAAAACACTGTCAGCATATTGTAGGGATAATACACTAAATGAAAGAAAAAAAAAAAAACAATTTTAAATTTGGGTGATGCATAACATGGCATTGTTTGCTAAAATACAAAGAAGCTGTACATTTTATTTAGAGTGACCAAAATGTGGGATCTTTTCAAGCGACCTAAGGAATAATTCTGCCACGTTTGGTGAAAATCTGTCATTTTGTAGATGGGCACAGGGTAATAATGTCATCACATCCAAATGACATTTATTTTGTTTGAAGTAAAGAAAACATTTAGAGGAAGGGTATAATCCTGTCATGTTGTCACAAGGACTTTTTAAGGGTTGTGCCTTTGTTGTTAATTATTTTATTTTATAGCAAAAAAGAAATAAACAGTTTTCTTTTTGTAATAAAGCAAAACAAAACATTGTTTTAGTAACATTTTATTGACAAATAAAAGCTCACACAAAGTCTTCTTTTATTTAGCTTTATAAATTTGAATTGGTATTAAGTGTCCTCTTAAAATATGTTTATCCTGATGTATTTAACACTCTGAAGTCGCTGATGTGGATACATTAAGCAACCCTCCCATCAAATTCTCCAGACTCTGTTTCCGTTTGAATGTTTGTTGAAAGTGCAGACTTCAACCTATGTACCATTTTTTTTTATTTTATTTTATTGATAGACCCACTAAAACTTGAATAACGATTAATAATTTTCACCAGGCTTTTTCTTGAATATTATGTTAATGTGTAGAGGAGCACTTTGTGTGATCTCTTCATTCAGCATGCACACAAAAGGTTCTCTCTCTCTTTCCTCCTTTCTGGCCGGAGAAATTACAAGGGGAAAAATACCCTATGACTTTCCCTTTATCATTTGGTGGAAAATGACCGGGGTGAAAAAACATCTTCCCCATTACCATTGGTGGAAAATGCATGACGTCAGCTAATGAAAACCACCGACCCCACGTGGATTGATCAACATTCCCACCCACACGGTGGGGATATCAATCAAACTGAGGAGAAAAAAGTCTCTAAAGATGCTGCCTCCAGGTGGTCAACAGGAGGAATGACAAAGTATCAGGCCTATGATGTCCAACACAGGACAGAGGTCTTGTATTGGACTGGAATTGTTTTTGTTTGTTTTTGTTTTTTTCTGAGTGGCACAATTAGTTTTTGTGGCATCTTATTGTTTTGTAAATTTCAGGACACAATTACTAAAGGGTTTCTATAAGGCAGAGGAACAGCTTAATACATACTGTAGTCCCTCACAGGACTTTCACAGCCCATAACTTATTGCCAAATTAAATCTAAGGGTTATTGTTCATAAAAAAAAAACAGTTTTACAGCCACTTTTCTTTACACAAGCCAAGGGATATGTAATATGTAAACACTTCCAAGATGGTGAATATGGCTTGGGCTTCATTTATGTCAGGGGTTTTCAAAGTGTGGGAGAGTGAACTCCCCCTCAGACAACAAATGAATAGCAGCACCCCCCCCCCCCCCCCCAAGCGACACATATACACACAATTTCAACATCTTTGTGCGTTTCCTTTTATTCTTTTACACATCTTAAACACATTTTCAAAGTATTTGTGTGTTTTTAAGGAACTGTCTATGCATTTACACATTTTGCAACCTTTGTAAACATTTTAAACATTTTTTTAAATAACTTTCTATTCTTTCACACATTTTACACCCTTTTTAAAAATGTTAAACATGTTCAAAAATTTTAAATATGTTAAGGAACTTTCTATTCTATTTTTATCTTTTGTCATATTTTAAACTTTGTTTTTTAAACATTTAAACATCTCTGTGTGTTTTAAACGTCTTTGGCATAACTAACACATTTTAAGCTAAATAATAAGGGATGGGTATTGATAAGATTTTATCTGTCGATGCCATTATCGATTTGATTCCTTATCTATTCCCTTATCAATACCTCCTGTGAATTTTCTGTGTACTAAAAGTAGGCCTCACAGGTTTTCTATGTCAATAACATTTTATTGAGTCTTAAAGTAAATAAATATGAAATTGGTCACTGGATCCTTGATCTCTGGACATAAATAGAAATAAAATCTGTAGTTTTTGTCAAAAGCATTTCCTTTCAGACATTAATGGCACAAATCTAACTCCATACATCTGAGCTGAGCTCTTACAGCTGGCTGTGCTGCAAGTCAACATCAGTCTCATTCATAAAGAACGCAGGACGTCTCATTTTTGGGAAATGCATTTTAGTCTGTTGCCTGTGTTACAATGTTTGGAAAGAGGTGTCATTTGATTTAAACGGCAATTTGATTTGAAGTTATTAATTCCGACTGGACTCCGTCTCGGCAGAGGGTGGCACAGTATGTGAAACTTTGCGAACAGAACGGAGAAGAATTCTCATTTCTTACCTGCATCTAGACAATAAGCGAAGTGGGCAACGCATCTGTGCATGCGTGGGTCAAACGGGCAAAAATCCCAGCTACCACACTCACACTGCTCCCATTGAATTTCGTATACAGTAGCATAAGCGGACTGTAAAGTTAAGGCTTACAGAGATTGTTTCAAAGACTTTAAGCCTTAAGCGACACATGCAATAATGACAGGGGCACATTGTGCTGTTTTCAAATGCTCAAACGGAATTTACAGGCCTGAAAGTTGGCTGAAAACACACAATTGCAAAGCTCCGCAGAGTCCACACAGACGGAAAGAAGAAGAAATGTGGTTGCAAACCTCTGTTCATTCTACACAATTTCGCCACAGAAAAAAAAGATCCAGACGGATGTAAAAAATTGTAAGTTTCTTGCACACATTTATTTTGTCAACATCCTGAAACTGTGCCGCCATTTTTGTGCATCGGCTTATGACTGTAATGTCTTGCCATGAATGACATGGCGCGTAATATTGTAAAATTTACATGTTCTATAAACAAACTGCATGCATGCACATATCATTGTATGTCTGTCAACTTATCAAAACAAACGTGACACCAAAGAAGTTATGTGAGACCCACCTTCATTGTCGTCATTATGAAGCCGGCGGAGTAGCGATTTCTCATCCCTGCTTAGCAAATATTCTGCAATATCCACAGTTTCAGACTCTGGAGTTCGTCTAATCATATGTCAGTTGCCTTCAAGGGGTCAGAAATTTGTTTATCTCCAACTATCAACAAGGACTGGTCATTTTTGACAGCGGCTCTCTCTTCCTCCTTTGTCGGCACTTCTGTAACGATGCAGCACACGCAAGCACAACCACTTCTTCTTGCCGCTTCTGTCCACTGCCGTACGTAGTCCTGGTTGTAACAGGCAGTCCGCGGAGCTTACAAAAACGCTTTAAATCGTCAACTTTCCAGCGGTTGAAATTATCCAAATTGCAGCACTCCTCACTGCTTTCCGCCGCCATAGCTTGTAGGTTGGTAGTCGAACAATTTAGCCTACCCATAATGCACCGCGCGGCCTGAGATGCGCACTTCGCTTATAGTCCTAGTTAGTGACTTTAATCTGCACAAAAGTGACTCATGATTAACATTTTTAAATGGCTTTGAGAGGGGTTAAGAAGTGGACTTGTTGCTTCTGAAAGCAGCAACGAAGCAGCGGATCGAAGCACTGCTTCATTGTTTCAAGCTTCAAAGTGGAGCCGTTACAGAAGCAGTTGATTACAGACCCGCTGCAGGATCTGTAATCAACGTAAAGAAATGAACATTTTCCCGATAAAACACCCTCAAAAACAACAGCCACTCTGAAGGGCCAATAAGGGACTCGTTAGCAAAAAGGTTATTGATGTTGGTGAATCAAATCATTTCTTAATGATTTGATTCACCAACTTCATGATGGTTCATGATACCCATCTCTCGCGCCCCCCCCTGAAGAACTCGAAAACCACTGACTTATATCATTTACATTAAGAAATACAAACAGTATGATACTGTATGATAAATTTGTCTGTAGGAAGATCTCAAAAACTGAGCGACCGTGCAAGAAGGAGACTCATGAGGGAAGCTACAACACACCCATGACCCATGACCTACCTGCTCCAGACAGATTTACCACAGATTTAAACACTACACTACAAGCATATCTTGACTGTTTCATTTCATCTCCACTGTGGTGTTGCACAGAGGCAAAATTGCAAGGATGGTCATAGTCCAAATACTAATGGACCAGGAAAAAAATACACCAAACCAGCATATGCCTCAAACCAAATTGTTGGGAATTATATATTTTCTTAATAATCATTTCACGAATAGGGGCACGATCTTTCACTTATCTTCCAGCGCCATTTTGGGTCCCAGATCCAAACCTCATTCATCAAACCCCCTGCTTTGAGGTCTTGGTCACCTTCTCGCTTATGTGATTATGCATTTATGAATTATGCTTCCTGACATGTGATGACTGTTGTTTTTCAAAAGTGCAAATGAAGTGAGCCTCTAAGGGCTGCAAAGCTTTGACACTGTCCACTAAAACGATCTTTTCAAGTTCTCATCTCAGACATGAGGTCATAGTGTTGAGGCCAGCAGGCAGCTGGAGAGCAGAACCGCCACTGAAGTCTGATGAAGGGGAATTATCCTCAGAGAACTAGCGAATGATGTAACACAGCTGAAAGAAGTCAGTGCGTGTGTTTGTGCGCACACTTCTACGTATTTGCTTGTGCAGTCTTGGCTGTGATCCTCTTCCAGTCATTCCAGTAAAAATAAAATAGCAGTGCTGGTGTGGAGAGCAGGGCTCTGGGTGGTGCTTTGTCTCACTCAGATAGTTCCCCACCATTCCATCATCTGCCGTCATTTTTTTTTTTAACAACTTTTGCTGTATTTTCACGAAGTTCTGTATACAGTAACAAAAGAGGGGTCTCTGCCAGAGAAGCATTCATCCAGCTGGTGGTGATATCCATATTTGTCAGTAATGTGCGTCACAATGTACACAGAGTTGTTGCCTTGTCTCATGAGTTTCCTCGCAAATACTCCAGTATGTACACAGTATATACTCAGAGGACCTGTGGCCGCAGAGCAACAACAGCGGATGGCGATTTAGCATTTGATCTTAAATAAGTGAGACAGTCACGCAGACCACCTGCCAGGAAATGTGGAGAAGTGAGTTGGCAATCAGTAGGCACTATGAGCCCAGCACCAAGCTGAGCAGAGGGGCTAAACAGATGGGCCATCTGGTGAAATTCTGGCTTAAGACATGGGCTGCTGTGTGTGTGTGTGTGTGTGTGTGTGTGTGTGTGTGTGTGTGTGTGTGTGTGTGTGTGTGTGTGTGTGTGGTGTTAGAAGACCACCTGTCTTGCAGCTGATCTTTGTGTCTGAAGTCAGCAGCAACATACGAGCAGCACAACCTGATTCAGAGCTTTGTATTGACGTATCATAACCCCTCCATACTAAAATGAGTACTCTGGTGTCTTACATCAAAAGTACCTCTTTTAAAGAAAGTATTCATCATTGTGAATTTTAAAAATTAAATTACAGTATTTACATACATTGAATACAGAATTTTTAAAGCCAGCACCGATTTGATTTTTGATGACTCTTTTGATGACCCCCCCCCCCCCCCAAAAAAAACAGCATAAACAAAAATTTTCCATAACATTAATTTTGTGTAGTTTTTAGAACAAGTTCTCAGTAAGATAACATGACATAATGCAGTTTGAAATTTGACTTTATTTTCATGGCACATTGATTCTTATTTCAAAAGTGTGGTATGGACTCTAATGGCCCCTCGGTGCCTGAAGTAATGGCTCATTTAATCCATACGATGGAGAAAGTGAGCCATCAGTGGTTTCAGACATCAATGGTCTTATGCGAAGCAGAATAAAATAAACAATTCAAGATTCATATTTTTTTCACCTATTGCAAAAGCCACAACTTGAGTTAATTTCAATAAAATTTTCTTATTTTATGTGACATTTCATGTTATTTGATGACGTGCATAAGTCATAATTATTGTATAAAAGGTTTAAAACACATTCGCATTGGATGGACACAGCATTTTCTCCTGTTTTCCAAAGTTACATACAATAGCTTAACCCTCTGGGGTCCGAGGGTATTTTTTGGACAGTTCACTCGCCTGGCATAAATGTTTTATTATTGCTGTCAACAGCTCTCCTTGCGTCCCACAATCAAGTTTTATGTCTCTTTTTTTCAGGACAACCTGTGTGTTCAGAATATATATGTTTTTGTTGTGTTTTATAAGTGTAATAAAGGTTTACAATCAAAAATATGCAAGGAAAAAATAAAGCAAAAAATAATTTTCCACACACATTTATTCAAAACACTCAGCAAACTATAATAAACAACTGTTTTGACACTTTATAAAGGTAATTTGAGGTCTTGTGTGAAAGTCTGTACAACAAAAAGGTTCAAACAATAAACACAAATGCACATTTTGAACAATATATACAAAATGGTCTATGTGTTTTGTTGTCCATTGATATGGTAAACAGTGCTTTATGCAGAGAAAGCAACAGAGTTATCCAGTAACATTCACATGCAAACTAGTGGAGCAATCCTGATAGTTACACACTCTGTTTGAGCACGTGAGATTATCATCAGAGGCTTTCCGTGTGCTCCTGCTTTCACTGATCGCTGTGCGTATGGCGCAGGGCCCACTGAGTATGCACTAATAGTATGTACTCATTGGAGCACCCAGGGGGCTATTCAAATGGGCCAACTAGTAACATATCACTCCTGAAAACGATCTTTGGCTTTTCATGTGAGGGAAATCTGCCCTATGATTGGATTTTGGTAAACCATGTGATGGTGAACCAATTCCGATTGGACACTCACATTGCGCACGTTATCACACAGCTTCTATGAGGAGCACAAAGATGGCTGGTGGCTGGCCCGAAAGTCCGCGGAGTTAGCTTTTCAGCAAAAAAAAAAAAAAAAAAAGTAAGTTTCTATCTCATATTATTCAAAAGTTATTTATAATTTAGTAAAGCTTGGTCTTAGCCGTTGTATACAACGGCGTCGGCCCCAGAGGGTTAATCAAGTGAGGCAGAGAGCTGCACCAGGCAGTTTTTCTCCCATGTGACAGAGTGTAAATGTAAACTTTCTTTTTTCATTAAACATTTTCGAATTGCATTACATATCTTGTCATTCCCATTGGATAAAGTTACTGTGCCGACACCTTTAGTGTTTTGTTTTTTTGTTTGGTTTTGTTTTTTAACATCATACCTTCAGTATTTTGCCAACATTAAGTTTGATTTTGTGCAAATGACAGCATCTCATAAAGCACCACACCACACAGATTTAAAGTCATTGTAGGCAACGTTGCTATTTGTCGAACATCCTATCCATAAATTCTAACACTAATTTCATATAAAATGGCAACGTTTTCTTTTTAGAGTAGACTGCCTGTGGTGGCAGTGGTTATCATATGCTTTTAGGTTAATATTTCAGGATTAAAAAAACGTAAGTTATCATGTTTGGGAGCTTTTCGATTATAATTTTTTTCCAAAATTAATGTGTCAGTGACGTGGGCCGCATTGAAATTTGCTTCATTTCTTGAATTTTCAAGAACTCTTGTCAAACTCCTAACACTAACTCAGCCTAATGTAGTGTACAGTGGGTGGGCTCATTTTTAAGTCTTCCTGAACTCCGTCCAAGCTCTTAGCACCGAGTCAACGCGTACTCAAATTTCAAACTTGTTCAAAACCGGTAAGAGTTTAATGGACCATTTCTGTCTTGTGCCGAGCTATGCTGAAAAGTCCAGATCTTGTCCCAGCTGATTTCACAGTCTCCTGCATTGCTTCTGAGAAACTCAGACCACAAGTGTCATATTATTTCTGGAATACTTTCATAAAGTATTTTTTCAAGTTGTTTGTACTGTTCTCTTGTATTGTGCTGAAGGCTTTGTCAGTAGGTGTATTTATACTACAATCAGTCAGAATTGTTAATGTTAACATTAATATTAACAATATCTTCCTTTGGCTTTGAAAAGCTATTGGCTCTGTAAATGGACTGCATTTATATAGCGCTTTGAGCATCTGATGCAGATGCTCAAAGCGCTTTTCAAAGAAGCGGTTTACAAATAATGGCTCACATTCACCTCTATGTGAGGGTGCTGCCATACAAGACAACTAGGCGATTAAGGACCTTGGCAAGGGCCCTTAGTGATTTTCCAGTCAGGCTGCGATTTGAACCGAGGACCTTCTGGTCTCAAGCCCAATGACTTAACCACTAGACCATCACCACCCCTATCTCCTCTGTAAGATATGTGACAACCCGTCCAGGTTATCTTCTCGATTTTGCCATACTTTAAGTAATTCTGCTTTTAAAGTGATTTTTGTAAGTATAATGCCCACATTTTGCCTATTAAAATGTTCAGCTTTTGGAATATATCAGAGAATTTTAGAGCATTTGTCACATCTTAATGAAAATACCACTCATGGTGATGAAGTGTTTTGGTGCTAGAAATTGGTTTACAGAAGTCTTTAAGTCACAAAAGTCATGTAAGTAAATAAGTCCCTTCGACTGCTCCCTTGTTTGCACTTGGGGTCGCCACAGCAAATCCAAGATTTTAAAACCATGTATAAATAAATTACAAAAATAAAAAATATGTGGACTGCTGTACAGCAGCTCCAACCACTGGGAACTGTGAATACACACGCATTCACACACACTTACACATTCAAATTATTCTTTGATAATTCTTTGAGGTGTTCTTTGACTCGCTCCATCAGCGAATCCGTCGTGACGCGCGAAGCCTCTGCGCGGCTTTCCATGACAAAATCTCTTGTTAAAAATGAAATCTGCCGGAAAATGGCTGATGTCCAGCTCTTGTGATAACCAGAGAAATTGGTCCCGGATCCATACAGCCATCAGTTTAGAAATGAAATGGTCGATCGTGGCTCGGAGCGCGGCGCGCCCTGCGCCATTGTGGGCCGTCCTTAAAGCGGTAGTAACACTCCTTAATCTCTGTGAAGCCCATAAAATTTTCACCGAAAGCCATCTGAATTTTCTGAATGGTTTCCAGCTGCCTGTCTCTAACAGTTTCTGAAAAAATTCAGATGGAACAAAGCCCAAATCATTCCGCCATTTCCTCGCAATGAAAAAACGACGAGAGGGGTGGACCAGTGCTCACTCAAAGCCTGCCCACAGGCGAATGACGCAACTGACAGGCATGAAAAAACTCACGCATGCGCACGAAGGTTCAAGCTTGGCTGACGTTAAAACATATGAATCAAATCCATATGTTTTTTGCATAAAATAAAAAGGTCGGATACTTTTCTCACAGACCTCGTACGTGATCCCTCTGTGTTTTTAAATGACGCTTTTCTTTGTGGGACTAAATAAAAATTAAAAAGTGCTTTCCTGCTATCAGGACTGGTCATTTAGCATTTCTGAGTGTTTACTGTCATGTTTAAATAAGATCAGTATGTATACAGTTACTTGGCATTTTGTTTTTACTCTATTTTTTTACTGATTTAAATTTAAACTATATTTTTAGCCAAATAAAATTTTACTGAATTGGCACAGATCTGTTTTTGTATTCACAGCAGTGTTTTATGTTGTTTTTAGTGAAAATAAAACAAATAAACATTGTTGATTTAAAAAGAATGAAACAAAAAAATTGCAACAAGATTAATATTTTTCTATGAACTGTATATCAAGTGTACAAACTGCATGCTGTAAGTACAGTTGTGATTATTATATTCGTATTGAGACGTGAAATGAAACACCAAAAAGTGTTCATTTTAGTTGAGCACAATTTGTGTATTTGTTTTAGTTTGTAGGTTTCTGGTGTTTAACTCGACGTTTCCCTGACAATAGCTTTATGAACATTGACATGTTCATAGTCTATTGCTTCTCTTATTTATCTGCAATAAATTCCACTTGTGACTTTATTGATTGCTGTTATGAAAAGTTTTCTGGCAGATCAAAAGACAAACTGGTATCTCTGCAGACAGACTGTAGTATTTTTCTCTGCTGAATGTTTGGGCTTTTAGAGGACAGAACAGTCTGGAGTTTGCACACAAAGACTAAATGATGTGTAAGAAAATGCAGAGTGCTGCCATTAATCTCTCTGTAGACTCTTTATTCTCTTTCCAAAGACTTGGTGCTGGGATGTGTCAATGGTCAGACTCCCACAAACGCCATCTGCAGCTCGAAGATTATATCCTCTGTAATAACTTCTACAATGAAGATTGTTTTTGGTATAGCTTGTTTTTCTTTTTTATTTGTTAGCAAGATTATTTGAAAAGCTCTCTCTCTTTTTTTTTTTTTTCTTTTTTTTTTTTTTTTAGGAAGCTCCAAGAGCTGATATAATACAGTGGGGTAAGTATTTAGTCAGTCCCTGATTGTGCAAGTTCTCCAACTTAGAAAGATGAGAGAGGTCTGTAATTTTCAGCATAGGTACACTTCAACTGTGAGAGTCAAAATGAGAAAAAAAAAATCCAGGAAATCACATTGTAGGTTTTTAAAAAACATTATTTGTAAATTATGGTGGAAAATAAGTATTTGGTCAATAGCAAAAGTTCAACTCAATACTTTAAGATATCTTTTGTTGGCAATGACAAAGGTCAAACGTTTCCTGTAAGTCTTCACCAGGTTTGCACACACTGTAGCTGGTATTTTGGTCCATTCCTCCATGCAGATCTCCTCTCGAGCAGTGATGTTTTGGGACTGTTGTTGGGCATCATGGACTTTCAACTCCCTTAACAAATTTTCTGTGAGGTTGACGTCTGTCCCCTTTGCAGAAAAACAGCCCCAAAGCATGATGTTTCCACCCCCATGCTTCACAGTAGATATGGTGTTCTTGGAATGCAACTTAGCATTCTTCTTCCTCCAAACACGACGAGTTGAGTTTTTACCAAAATGTTCTATTTTGGTTTCATCTGACCACATGATATTCTCCCAGTCCTCTTCTGGATCATCCACATGCTCTCTGGCAAACTTCAGACGGGCCTGGACACGTACTGGCTTAAGCAGGGGGACACGTCTGGCACTGCAGGATTTGAGTCCCGCTCTACGTAGTGTGTAGCCTTTGTTACTTTGGTCCAAGCTCTCTGCAGGTCATTCATCAGGTCCCTTCGTGTTGTTCTGGGATTTTTGTTCACCGTTCTCATGATCATTTTGACCTCACAGGATGACATCTTGCGTGGAGCCCCAGATCGAGGGAGATTATCAATGGTCTTGTATGTCTTCCAGTTTCTTACAATTGCTCCCACAGTTGATTTATTCACACCAACCTGCGTGACTATTGTAGATTCACTCTTCCCAGCCTGGTGCACATCTACAATTTTCTTCCTGGTGTCTTTTGACAGCTCTTTGGTCTTGGCCATGGCTGAGTTTGGAGTCTGACTGTTTGAGGCTGTGGATTGGTGTCTTTTATTCAGATAACGAGTTCCAACAGATGCCATTAATACAGGTAACAGGTGGAGGACAGAAGAGCTTCTTAAGAAGTTACAGGTCTGTGAGAGCCAGAAATCTTGCTTGTTTGTGGGTGACCAAATACTTATTTTCCACCATAATTTACAAATAAATTCTTTAAAAATCCTACAATGTGATTTTCTGGATTTTTTTTTTCTCATTTTGTCTCTCACAGTTGAAGTGTACCTATGTTGAAAATTACAGACCTCTCTCATCTTTCTAAGTAGGAGAACTTGCACAATCAGGGACTGACAATACTTTTTTACCCCACTGTATGTTTAAACTGTAAAACATACTGCAGAAACAGTCATTACAGAAGCAGTTCATGCTCAGTTTGCAGTCTTAATGGCCTTTTCACTGTAGATTTCATTTCATTTTCTTTTTTTTAAACTTTGTGGAATATTAAATATCACATGGTGCGTACATCCTTAAAATGCCTGGAAAGGTCTTTTAAATGTGAACATAAGTTTTATTTCATTGTCAAGTCACACAAATAGTTTGTTGTCATCTCATTCATTCATTTTTTTTTTTGGCAATTTAAGGATTTTTTTTTTCTTTTTAAATAAACTGTTATGAGTTCTTTCAGACTTGGTCTTTAAAGTAGATCTGCATTGAAATAAATGTGGTCAGATTTCAGAAAGAAATAGCTGATATGTATTTATAAGACCCTTGTGAATGCAGTAAAGTAAATCTGTAAGCCCAAATTTGTAATTCAGTGGAGAAATCTTCGTTTTAAAAATGACAAATTTGCAGCTAAAATTTAGCCCTCTGTGAAAACAGTTTGTACAGCCGTATCATTTCCATGACGTCAGTGACAAGACAACGTGCTCCCGCCTTTAGTCCGATCCCGCATTGAAATTGATTTTATCTGTTAGTAATGTTACTTATACACGTCCTGGTTTCAGCATCCAAAAGTAAGCTGCAATGAATGTGAGATACAGATCTGTGTGCTCAGATCAGCAACGACATCAACAGCGGGCGCCGTTCTTCCTCTCCCGCTCTCTGCCTCCGCTGCGCTTATTAAGTCTGCGGGCTCATTAACGAGCTCGTTAACCGCCGACGCGGGCCGCTCACACCGCCCGTGTCTGCTTTGCAGCCGGTGTTGTGATAGATTCAGCGCACAACACCGGCATCACCTCTCTGTCTACTGAATGGAGGTGCAGCCAACTTGGAACAAGTCCAGAGACTGCGCTCGCCGTTTTGATGTGGAGCGGCCGGTGACACCTGTTGCTGCAAGGACAGACTTCTTGCTGCAAAATCCACAGCACCGCACATCTCGGCAATCGGAGCCCCAGAGCTCCATGAACGCTGAGAGAGGTTTATATGTTTTTAATGACTGGGATTCTTTGCAGGTCTCGCCTCCATATCCCGCGATGGTACCGGAGGCGAAAGACAGTAGATTTTCATTGCGACACCACTCAATCAAACGGGCGTATGAAAAAGTCCCCCAAGATAATTTTCAAGCACAAATAAAAGAAATGTGTACTCACCAAACGTGCCGCAAGACAATATGAAGTTTTAAAAACTTAAACTGGCTGTTGACTTTCAGCTACCTCGGCTGCACCTGCTCTTTGAGTGAAACTCTGTTAATTGTGATCAAGACTCCACAGGGAAGAGATGATGGATAATTTGTCCTTGACTCCTTTAGTTTTTGAGAGATTCTTTCTGTTTTGGGATACAAAGGTGCACTGAGCCTGCAGCAAGCTGGCTAGTGGAACACAAGACTGTTTTTAAAAGACTGCATGTAAGACTGCACAACATGCATGTGCAGCTGTATTCCCACTCAGGCTGTGATTGTACTACAATTCTGTATATATGTATGTATATAATCAGGCAGTGAAAAGAACACTTTGAAAATGTCCTAAACCCTTACTGACTTGCTCTTCGTTGAGGAGGCAGGGATGGAAAACTCAGGCGGATCCGGTGCCATCACCCTGGTGAAAGTCACTAAGGTAATCATGTCTCGGTGGCAAGTCACCAGGGGTAGATGAGATCTGTCCTGAGATTCTGAAGTTTCTGGATGTTGTTGGGCTGTTACAGCTGACATGCTTATACAGTGTTGCATGGAAGTCAGTACCTCTGGATGGGCAAACTGGGGTGGTGGTCCCTATCTTTAAAAAAAGGGACTGGAGAGTGTGTTCTAATTATAGAGGAATAAAACCTTGGTCCTACCAAATAATAAAGCCATGAATAATGA
Source organism: Thalassophryne amazonica (assembly GCF_902500255.1). NCBI lineage: Eukaryota > Metazoa > Chordata > Actinopteri > Batrachoidiformes > Batrachoididae > Thalassophryne > Thalassophryne amazonica. Next base: position 45,074,982 of record NC_047103.1, on the reverse strand, counting down.
ACCACGTATGGATTTGTCAGTGATTATTCGAATAATGATCCATGTATAAATCTATCACGTATCCTCTACTAAGGCGCCTTTGTGTGCCTCTAAGTATGCTGTATGTGCCAGGTGTCAGCCTCTAATCAACCACGACTGACCTGAAAAGGTTGAAAAAGTGATGGAAAACTACTACTGTGGAAAGGTTTCTCTGTGACCAAAAAAACAAAAAAAAAACAAAAAAAAAAAAAACAAAACAACAAAAACAAAAGTGGACAGTCGCCTCTACGCTGCTCGCTGGCTTTATTTCTTCTGCGGCTTTACAGTCATTTTAACACCGGTGATCCACCTTTTAACTTTGTGTTCATCGGTTATTGTCTGCAGAATCGCTGTTTTGTGCGCTGGCATTCTGCGTAAACGCTCATCTCATTTTGACACCGGTGATCCAACTTTCAACTTTGTGTTCATCCATTATTGTCTGCAGAATCACTCTTTTGGATTCTGGCTTTCTGCGTAAATGCTCGTCTTGAGTGCGAATCGTCCGTGTGCACACAGCGGAGCTCATCTGATCCATTATAACAAGATGTTAAATCTATCATAAACATACTTTTACAGCTGCTTATAAAGAAGGAATGAACATGCAACTGTTTTACCAAGCCATTACAATATAAATATTACGAATAATTACCTTTTAGGCTGCTCCAGATACATTCTCCACCTCATGTAGCACATGAGTCAGAGGGAAAAAGCTCCAAATGACAATGTCCTCTGCGATTCCAGAAGCAATTAGAGGTGGTTTCAACAGCCAAACTCTGACAGAAAATGATAATCCGCTACAAAATAATTATTTTATATACAGCATCCAGCGCACAAGGCAGGTGGGATTGTGCGTGAGAGGTCGGAGCCAAAATAGCCTGTTCTGTCCTAGTAGCCTACAGGTGCTCGGATAATGGGCTTTTAGCAGCCTCGTCCTCACTGCAAATATGCCTCTAAAATCCTTGTTTGTCTGGGAACGCCTCAGGATCCCCCAGAATGAGTTGGAAGACATAGTCTAGGATAGGGAAGTGTGGAAGGAACTACTTGGTCTACTGCTGCTGCGACCTGGTCCTGGATAATCAGCAGGAAATGAATGAATGAAATAAGCTGCTTTTTCTTGTTTATTGTTGGTATAATTCTCACTCAGGTGTCATATTGTGTGTCAAACCTAAAGGACTCATTGCAATACCACTGCAGTTTCATGCTTTTTGGATGTTCATAGTGTAAACTGAGGCAGACAGTAAGGCAAACACCTACGCTTGTCTCACTGTTGCACTGTGTAATCTCAAGGGTACAGAGCTCCTCCATCATCAAACACTTTGGAATTCTTTTACTGCTGCTGTTTTGTTGTCTTTGTAATGTCAGTAACATCACATTTACAGGACTGCATTAAATTGGATTGCAAAAATTCAATGTAGCTCTTATCTTTGATGTCTATACTTGTCTATTTTGTATTGGGCTGTTTTAGCAATGCTGCTGTTTTGGCTAAATGTCTGAAATGATATGCTGTTGTGTCAAGGGAAAAACTCTGCATTGCAGTAGCCACCTGTATCCTGTTTTGTCATTGTTTTTGTGCAATCGCAATATCTGCAAAAAGCTGGCGTGTCACTGTTCTTGGGTGGTTGCTGATACTTGTGTTTTCACTCTCAGGGTGAAGTCCTCGTGAGTGGAGAGAAGTTGAGCTCTGCGCTCGATATCAACAGGGCCACTTCCTGATGATGACAGTAAGCATGGGTGAGTATTATGCAAAAAGCAGTTTGCTGTACTGTATGTGCACCGATAATTGGTGAGAAATGCATGCACACACCTCTCACACTTCCTCAGGCAGGAACAGTGTGCAAGCAACAGTTCATAGGAGGAAAAAATAACACGTATTGGAGTAAAGATGTGTGAGAGGGCTGGTAACCGCTCCAGATGGTCTGTTTTGTACATGATTTGTTTTGGTCTTTATGCTTTTGTTTTCCTTGGTTTTCCTGTTATTTCAGGCAAATTTTCAAACTTCATTTGCGCGTAGGAATGTCGGTGCAGACCTCAGGCTGAATGCAGCATATCCCATTTATTTGTGTTCACGTCAACGATGCATGAGAACATATGCCAACTCTTTGTGCACCATTTTATTCCCAAATACAGCAAAACAAATATGATTTTCCCGTTTTACTATGTAACCACCAGTCAACAGTAATGAAAGTTTTACAGACATTCACGGATTTCTGAACAAAATTTTATTGTATTTAGTTATTTATTTTTAGCAAACTGATATTTTCCAAAAAATAGAAGCCAGTCCTCTGCGTACAGATTCCTTTTCCACCAGCAAAATGGTCAAAAAAAAGTTCCAGTTGTTTCTTTGTTTTTGCTTTGGATGTCACCGCATCTACCTTTATGATTTTGTTTGGCTCATTCAGTCGAGCAACAGTCAATCCGACTTTCAGCAAATTCGACAGGAAATGTGTTTGTAACTGTACTGTTCAGTAGAATAACAGTCTTTCCTCTCTGATTTTTGGGGGTTTGTGATCCGTTGTGGAGTTTTGGGTATGTTTCAAAACCTACAAACATTGGTGAAGCCAAGTGTCAGAGAGCACTTAATTATGAAGTAGCTACTTGTAGTTGCCACATTGATCATCAAGGTGTACCTTTTAACAAATATTACAGGACCCATACCTGGCTGATCGTTTTTATAATTATCGTACGACAACAAACTGATAACGTTATAATTCTTAAGTTGGCGTGATGTTTGCGCCGTCGTCTTCTTGTAACTTTAATAATGGTTAGCAATCCTGTTTGTGCATTGCTACCACCAGCTGGACAGGGGTGTGTAGCAGCTCCTTTTCAAAGTGGCAAAGAAACCAGCCTGCTTTCAAAAGCTTATTTAGTATCAAAATGGGAGTGTCACAGATCACAAAACCCAGGGTTCAACTCAGATCATGGTCATTTTGCAATTAATCTGTGTTTCACATGCATGTTGAACTGTAGTGGGGGAGGTTCATACGGATCTGGTATGGTATCATAGTATAAAAAGTAAAAGTAGTAATTATGTACAAGAGCACATTTCATAATAATATATTGTATTATTTGATGATATTTATTGATTATTCTGATTTATCTTCATATATTGTTAAGGCATGTTTCTCTTTATGATGGTCAGTGACACTATGCAATGCACATACTGTTCTAATAAAGCTAACAGTGCTAAACTAATAGTAAGTCCCTTCAGCTTCTCCCTTGTTTCACTCAGGGTCACCACAGCAGAACAGAGGTTGACCTGCATGTTGATTTGGCCTTCTGGACGAAACTCTATATTATGTGGAGAAAAATAGTACCAAACTAATGTTTACTAGTTGTTGTCCATTCGGCTGCTCACGTTTTTGTTCGGGGTCGCCACAGCTAGCACACGTTTTACGCCGGATGCCCTTCCTGACGCAACTCCAGTTTCACCTGGAGAAACACACACAGCTGCTGGTGTTCCAAAGAGGTCTCCCAACCAGGTCCCGCACTACTTAGCTTCTGAGATCTGACGGGATCAGGCTGACACAGAGTAGGTCGGCTGCAAACTAATGTTTACTAGTAATGTTTCATATTTGTTACTTTAGATATCATTTCTAAATTTCTGTTGATCAGAAACAAGACTGGATTTGAGTGCATCAGAAAGCATGTCAGAGCATGTAGAATGGCTAGATGTCCTCGGGGTGGTCCCCAATCCACCAGACTCACTGGCTCACCACATAGCACAGTTTAGCTTAGCATGGCACAGCACGGCACAAACATGGCTTGTTCCACACTTTCGAGAGAGGCAACATACATTTAGAGTCCTCCTAGCCACATGAATTGAAAGGATAAGCCATTTTTGAAGCTGTGGTGACTTATTTTTTATTAATGAGTTTTTTTTTTAAATCCTGGCTAAATAAAGATTTGATTGAATGAATGAAATTTTCTGCAGTCTGTCCAGGAGGCTCTTAACAAGCCCCCCCCCCCAAAAAAAAATCCTTATCCTTGGGAAAACTGCACCTACTAAAGAACACACCTGGTTTTCATGGACACTCCCAAAACACACCTGTTCACCATTTGAATGTATTCACTGTCTAAGTCCACAAAAGACAGATTTTGAACTGCAAAAAATTCACTCCAACACATCAGCCGGAGTCTCTCTGGGGAGGTTCCAAACAGGACGTCATGGAGGTCAACATCTCTGGCACTCTATCAAATATGAGTGTTTATTAGCAGCAGGTGAAATCAAGTTAAATTCTCCATTCTTATGACTTAGGGCATATGGCATTAAAATAAAACACAATACACCAATATTATCATAATTCTTCATTTAGACTAGTCAGCTTATTTGACATTTCATTTACTAGAGATGTACACTTTAAAGGTTATGTCATACTGAATGTGTTGCTGACTGATTTTTATTTAAAGAAAAACTGAAATATGATTCAGTATATTCATGCATATTTCAATTCAAATTCAGAATTCCTCCTAACTGCATTGATTATTGATGTCTTTCCAGAGTTGTCAATAATCAGTATTGCCTGTTTTTGCAGATGACGGTCTCCAAAATGGACCCGGACAGCACAGGAACTTACAAGGTGAAAATTCATCTTTCTAAAATAGATACAATTATTGGTTTGACTTCATTCTGTGTTAATGTTGTGAGCATTCAGTCAAAGATAGCTTGGGTTATCATGGGTTCATTTGGCAAATTAAAGTATCGTGACATGCCAGTAGACAGCTATCATATCTGTAGACAACCTAAGCTGTAATGTTGCCCTTGCATTGTCTGCACAATCCTGGCTCAGTTCATTAATGCCATGATTATTACTTAAGCATAAATAATTGCATGATGTGTGGGGCCAGACTGATACATCGGTTGGCTGATAATATCAGCCAATATGAGCCTTTCACAGACATATCTATATCTGCATTATTTTTTGTTGATTTGAAAACTGTTATTTTGCCAGATAAACAGTGCAGGAAAACGCTTGTGTGTTGGAATTGTGCCATTATGTAATGTGTCCAGCAGAGGGCTCTCCCATAGCAATGTTTACAATGCTGTCAACATGGCTGGGACCCTCATCACCCCTTGGTACATTAGCTGAGCTAGCCTGCACTCGTGGTCCGGGAAAGCTCCGAAATTTGTAACAACGTAAAAAAAAAAAAAAATAGTACCCAGGAAAACAGAGAGGGAACACCCTGAATTTGAAAATCTGCATTATGGCACAGTGCTGTTATGTCACTGCTTATGGAGAGCCCTGAATGTTAGTACTATTTGTTTCCAACATTTGCTTTAATGTTCATCACAGCCCAGCAATGTGAGCAAACACATAAAATTATCAAAGACAAAAATTGAGTTTAGTAGCCTACAATATTTATCCCTTATGATAATTGAGACTGCAAAACAGCATAGGCTTCTTGATTCCTGCTCTCTCCACGCACTAAGTGAACGCCAGGAAGAAGTGACCCTCACTAGGTCATTGTAAACGGAAACCTTTTCACGAACTAAACCCCCCCCCCCCCCCCCCCCCAAAAAACCTATATTAACTGGTTTCCATTATTTTAAAATAATGATTCTGGTCAAGAACATAAAAAAATAAATAAAGTTTCTAGTTTTCTTTTTGTTCCTAGCAAAATACCAGTAATTCCAATAATTCAAAACAGCAAGTTGTGCATAATGTACGAAATGAGAGATTGTTTCCAGCACCATGGTGCATGATACATGTCTCCTGTGGATGGCTGAAAAATGATCTCCTAATGTTGATGAAGGTCGTCCAACAATTACCTGGTTTCTGCATGTGGAGTGTACTATTTATACTGAACATTGCCATGTTGGCATGGCACCTACTGACTGGTTGTATTAAAGAAAACTCTGACAGGTGCCATATGCACTGAGACTAACCATGTGTTAATACACTACCTGTTAGGGATATGATTATCTTTACTGCATTTGCTAATGCAGCAAGTGACTTAAGGTGCACTGACACTAGCTGCACGCACGTCGACGTGATGATCCCACCCACTGTGATCCCAGCTGGATGCCGTTCTTTGTTGTACTGCCTGCCATGTGCTCTGTGCTGGACGCTGCATATATAAAATAATTATTTTATAGCGGATTAATCATTTTCCCTGCAATTTGTCTGTTGAAAATGGCTCTAATCGCTTCTTGAATCACAGAGGACCAGTGATGCCGGTAACGCGTTACTTAGTAACGCGTTACTCTAATCTGACCACTTTTTTTAGTAACGAGTAATCTAACGCGTTAATCTTTCCAAATCAGTAATTAGATTAAAGTTACTTCTTCATGTCACTGTGCGTTACTATTATTTTTCATTGTGGGTCGATAGCAGCATTAAACTTGGTCTGTGGGCAGGGGTCGGGGTTCGACTGAACTGCCCACTTTCAGTGAGCTGTGAGCTTTTCATCCGCGTTTTTTTTTGCAGCTGCTTGACTCGTCGTCACCTCTTAAAGCACGGTGATCAGCACACCTGCACTGAGCTTTACAAAGACATTTTTATACTTTTTTCCTCCTTTATTTAGAGCTGAGCTGAGCTGCTCCGTATCTGCACGTTAAAACAGCTGATCCTCCGCGACGCGTCAACAACTAACACTATTTTCCACTCAAATGCACCTAAACTCTCTTTCTGAGGACCACATGATGTGAAAACACAATAAAACTTTCTTACCTGTAAATCTGGTCACGTTTTCTGCATAAATAAATGTTATCCATTCTTTGTGCTCAAACGCCAAAGTAGGGGCGAATCCAGATGGAATGGGGGCGTGGGGGAGGGATGTGCCCCCCTCACAACACCCCTAGATTAAAGGTCCGTTTTGAAGCCTTTTTTTACTACAACTACTAATACTACTTAAAATAATATTAATTTCGACAAGTAAAATATTTAGAGAGAATTTAAATGTTAGAAAAATGCTAGAATGAATTTAATAGTTACATTTATAAACAATGTAGGTTCGAAATTGCAAGTTTTACTGTTACAGTGCTGTCAACAGTTAAATATGAGGTCAAGAAAGAGGTCTTTATTTTACTTTTTATAAAACAAGTATTTATTTTCATTGAAGTCAAGAAAGGGTGACTATAAAGTAACTTTTGGCAAAACAGGTATCATTGTCATGTTGAGGTGGCAGAGGGTTGTTGTCGGCAGCTGGGAAAAGTAACTAAAAAAGTAACTAGTAATCTAACTTAGTTACTTTTACAATTGAGTAATCAGTAAAGTAACTAAGTTACTTTTTCAAGGAGTAATCAGTAATCAGTAATTGGATTACTTTTTCAAAGTAACTGTGGCAACACTGCAGAGGACCGCTCCAGCAGTGCTGTTTGCGCGCACTGAATAAGCTGGAGAAAGCATTGGGAGCCATCTAAAAAGGTAATTATTTGTCATTTTACATTGTTATGGCTTGGTAAAACAGTTTCATGTTCTTTCCTTCTTGTCTGCAGCTGTTAAAGTATGTTTATGATTTAATATCTTGTTATAATTGCTCAGATGAGCTGCGCTCTGATGCGATCCGCTGACGCAACTACTCGCTCTGTTCGCTTCTTTACTCCACTTGACGAGCTACACATTGTGCTGGCGAGCAGATTGTGCCACATAGCACAACATTTATACATGAAGGATTTTTTTGAACATTTCAAAATTCTCTGTGCGCAATTGCATGCGCCGGCTCCCCTCTAACATTCAGTCTGCACCCGTTAAAGGCGAGTTTACTCTCCTGCACGACACAGGTCTTGCAAGTGCGTGAATCAGTGTCAGTGCACCTTTACACAGCTTTTGGACTGTCAATATAATTGTGTTACAAATTTTTTTGGGTGTACCCTCTCCCTAAACGACATATTAAGTGGGAGGTTTATTTAGTATTTTGGCTTTTTGACTTAGTGGAATAGTGGGCTTTAGCCGCCCACCTACCATGTTTTGTTCTAGTAGATGAGGTAAGCAATCTTAAAATTTTCATAGCCTTCTTGAAATGACTGCACTTGTGTTGTACAAGGTTTTTTAATGGTGTCTAAGAGGCTATGCTATAAATGTCAACAGAAACTCATTTTGTTTCATACCGTCTCAGAATTAAGAGATGGTTAAGTTAAGGAACATTGTTTGCAGCCAAGCTAGTACAATGTCATTATTACTTATAGTCTAAAATACCAAAAAAAAAAAAGACTTGGTAGATAGGTTGTAAGATGCTTGACCTAACCACCATGACCAAGTACTGTACACATTCACATTGTTTGAAGGATGCTTTTGTTACTTTTGCCGGTCATGTCATGTTCCCTGATTTGCCCCATGAGATATAGACCTCTGTGACTTAGGTTCCAGAAGTGTAAACTGAACTGTTTCACATATAAATTTGGTTATGCACAGAAATAGAATTGTTGAACTTTGCCGTGACTGTTTGTATTTGTGCATCCATTGCATTTGAAGGAAGTTTTTGATGAATGTCAAAAGCCTGCTGCTGGAATTTTATAATTAAGAATTGTTATTCGTAGTCTTTTAAATGTGACATGATGGTTTGATTTGGCACACGGTACCTGTGTGAAAATGCACAACTCTCCATAAGAGCATACATTAGCCTTCATTCACAGTACTTTTAGGCAAAGAAAGAAAGATATCCCACAGCCTGTTTGCAGACATTCTCCAGGGAAAACACTCTAAGCACAGACTGTGCACAGTTATTACACAAGTATCATTGCACAACCATGATATACAGGCTTATGTCAGAATTTATTAGTCAAACATGAGCTTTGTGGCATTAGGTGTACAATCAGCTGCACAGTTTCAGCAAAGAGCAAGATGTGTACACAGGCTGCTGCCGCTACAACATTGAGGACACATTTGGCTCCAGCTGCTAGTCCTGCCGGATGCTTTTGCCATGATGTGTCTCTCCACACCAGGAAATCCCCTCAAAGTCTTAATTCACACACTCGCTGCTTTGCTGGCTCTAGCACATGCTATTGCTCTGTTAGCACTTTGCAATAAAAGAACTGCTCAAAGACAGTGGTGCTGTTATTTATCCTGGAGACAGTGGCTTGGGTTTAACTTCCAACCAGTTCTAGTTTCTTGTGAATTTTACTTCAAGCAGCAGCAGTTACAGCAGTGAGAGAAACTCCAGTAAATGAGCATTGATTGGCGTTCCTACATAGTAAATCTTGCAGAGTAAAATATACTCTGCCAGGATAACATTTGATCCGAGTCTAAATAGAGTAAAATATACTCTATTATAGAGTGAAATCAGCGCTACCGTATTGTAAAATCAAGATTTTTTACTCCAATAAGAGTCATTCACATCATGATGGAGTTGAGTTAGCACTGTGGTAGAGTATATTTAACTCTATTTGGACTGGGACCAAATGCTATCCCGGCAGAGTATATTTTACTCTGCAAAATTGACTGTGTACTTTGTCCTCTTCTCTGACACTTTCTCAGTTATTTTTGCCTGCGAATGAAGAAAAAAAGTACAGAGTGATGATGCAATGCACAGCAATCAGACACCATTGTGTAATGCTGCTAGCTCTGCTTGGCTTCCTGGAATTCCCCCTTTCTTATGCGAGTCACATTTTCCTAAAGACACAAAAAAAGGAGAGGAAATAAACTGCAGCTATTCTGTACATCCTACACAAAGATAAAATGGTAAGATTAATATGTGAGCAATTAGAGACTGCAGAGCTTCAGTACATTCAACGTCATGTTAATAAGTATTTGCACATATGAAAAGACAGAATAATTTGGTTTGGATCATTACACAGAGGAAGGTCCTCTTTTGTATTTTGGAACAAGGCATGTCATTGGACTGAGTCTTGTATATGGTTGTACAAACCAGTGGCATAGGCACCTTTTTTGTAGAGGAAGGGTTTACTGACCTTGACTCCTTGGACCAATGGCTTTCTTGTTGGCAGCTCTTGTGAAGATGAGCGAGGAATCAGGATGCCTTGGTTTCCAATTGTCCTGGATCCAGAATAAGATCCAGACTTTTAATGACTTCCTGCACTCGGCTGTCAGAAGTGTCTCTGTACGCGGATTCACTTATCTCTACGAAAGCACTTATGGCACCAAGAGAACAGGGGCGTGTTCCATAAAATAGGATTACCAAATAAGCCAGACTTATTTCATTAGTCTCTTATTTTCCATTGGATCCACAAGAATGGAAAATAAGACAAGCAGATTAGACCATGAGTAATGCAATACCAAGCTGAGAGGTGTACCAGATGTAGATTTACCTCCTGATGCCTGGTTTCATTGTACTAGTAGCACCTTATATATATTTAGGGAATAACCCTGTTTTGTTTGATGATTTGCGGACGTTAATGCTGGATTTTACGGATTTTACTGAGCCGGTAAAACGGATATTTGCAACCGTAATCCATCATTAACGTCTGCAAATCCTCAGACACAAGGGGCTTATTCACATTCTAATCCAATTCCGTCGTTTGCATGGTTTATTTTTCTGTAAATAATTTGACCTGGATGAGATGCCACTCTGCCTGGCCACTTTCCGAATTCTTGTGAAAGGGTGTGGTTGACTTGTCAAAGCTTACCACAGCAACAGCGTCTTCATGCCAAACTGGAAATTCTGTGAGCAGACCCACAGATTTCTCCATCTTGTCAACTGCATTGAGTAATTCCTTATCAGAATCCACATTAATACTTTCATATGGTATCTTAAATCCACGCATTTCGGCATCGTCATCACTCTGACAGTTTCTCTTGCTGTCAGCTGACAGTGCTATTATTGACACCTGCGTAGCAACGTGGTCGGGGCACAGAGTAATACATCAAATGCTTAACTGTCTAATATTTTGCCACCGTCAACACAATATTTTATGGTCTGAAATCTCACACGATTAACCAATCAGATTTGCGGAACAAATGCCTCCCCCACTAGCTGCCACCTTATCGTGGTGGGGGAGTTTGCGTACCCGGATGATCCTACGAGCTATGTTGTCGGGGGCTTTGTGCTCCCTGTAGGGTCTCCCAAGGCAAACGGGTCCTAGGTGACGGGTCAGACTAAGGGCAATTCAGAACCTCCATAACCAGTAAAAGATCAAGGACCGAGACGTCGCCCGGTATGGCGGAGCCGGGGTCCCACCCTGGAGCCAGGCCTGGGGTTGGGGCTCGCGCGCGAGTGCCTGCGTTGGGCCTTAGCCCATGGGGCCCGGCCTGGCTCAGCCCGAAAGAGTGACGTGGGCCCGCCCTCCTGTGGGTTCACCACCTGCAGAGGGGGCCATGGGGGTCGGGTGCAGAGAGGATTGGGTGGCGGTCGAGGGCGGGTGGCCCGGCAGCCTGGTCCATGCTCACAGCCCCTGGCTGTTGAGATGTGGAATGTCACCTCGCTAGGGGGGAAGGAGCCTGAGCTTGTGCGGGAGGTTGAGAGATACCGACTAGAGATAGTTGGGCTCACCTCCACGCACAGCTTGGGCTCTGGTACCCAACTCCTGGAGAGGGGCTAGACGCTTCATTTTTCTGGCGTCGCCCACGGGGAGAGGTGGAGAGCTGGGGTCGCATTGCTTATTGCTCCCCAGCTCAGTCGCCAAGTGTTGGAGTTCACTCCGGTGAACGAAAGGGTCGCGTCCCTACGCCTTCGGGTCGGGGACAGGTCTCTCACTGTTGTCTCGGCCTACGGACCGAGCAGCAGTGCAGAGTACCCGACCCTCCTGGAGTCCCTGGGAGGGGTACTAGATAGCGCTCTGACTGGGGACTCCATTGTTCTCCTGGGGGATTTCAGTGCCCACGTGGGCGGCGACAGTGAGACCTGGAGGGGGGTGATCGGGAAGCACGGCCTCCCCGATCTGAACCCGAGTGGTGTTCAGTTGTTGGACTTCTGTGCTAGTCACAGTTTGTCCATCACGAACACCATGTTCAAGCACAAGGGTGTCCATAAGTGCACGTGGCACCAGGACACCCTGAGCCGGAGGTCGATGATCAACTTTGTAGTCGTATCATCTGACCTTCGGCCATGTGTCTCGGACACTCAAGTGAAGAGAGGGGCAGAGCTGTCGACTGATCACCACCTGGTGGTGAGTTGGATCCGCTAGGAGGGTAGGAAGCCGGTCAGACCTGGCAGGCCCAAACATATCGTGAGGGTCTGCTGGGAACGACTGGCGGAACACTCTGTCAGCGAGGTCTTCAACTCCCACCTCCGGGAGAGCTTCTCCCAGATCCCGGGGGAGGTTGGAGACATGGAGTCCGAGTGGACCATGTTCTCCACCTCCATTGTCGATGCGGCTGCTCGTAACTTTGGTCGCAAGGTCTCTGGTGCCTGTCGCGGCGGCAATCCCCGAACCCGGTGGTGGACACTGGAAGTAAGGGATGCTGTCAAGCTGAAGGAGTCCTACTTATCTTTGTTGGTAGGTGGGACCCCAGAGGCAGCTGACAGGTACCGGCAGGCCAAGCATACCGAAGCCCGTGTGGTCGCAGAGGCAAAAACTCGGGTCTGGGAGGAGTTCGGGGAGGCTATGGAGGAGGACTATCGGTCAGCCTCGAAGAGATTCTGGCAAACCGTCCGACGTCTCAGGAGGCGGAAGCAGCTCTCCACCAGCACTGTTTACGGTGCGGGTGGGGAGCTGTTGACCCTGACTGGGGATGTTGTCGGGCGGTGGAAGGAGTACTTCGAGGATCTCCTCAATCCCATCGTCACGTCTTCCAAAGAGGAAGCAGAGACTGGGGACTCAGAGGCAGACTCATCCATTACCCAGGCCGAAGTCACCGAGGTGGTTAGAAAGCTCCTCGGTGGCAAGGCTCCTGGGGTGGATAAAATCCGTCCTGAGTACCTTAAGTCTCTGGATGTTGTGGGGCTGTCTTGGCTGACACACCTCTGCAGCATCGCATGGCGATCGGGGACAGTGCCTCTGGATTGGCAGACCGGGGTGATGGTCCCTCTGTTTAAGAAGGGGGACCGGAGGGTGTGTTCCAACTATAGGGGGATCACACTCCTCAGCCTCCCCGGTAAGGTCTATTTCAGAGTACTGGAGAGGAGAATTCAACCGATGGTCGAACCTCGGATTCAGGAGTAGCAGTGTGGTTTTCGTCCTGGTCGCGGCACACTGGACCAGCTCTACATGCTCCATCGGGTGCTCGAGGTTTCATGGGAGTTTGCCCAACCAGTCCACATGTGTTTTGTGGATCTGGAGAAGGCGTTCGACCGTGTCCCTCGGGGCACCCTGTGGGGAGTGCTCCGGGAGTACGGGGTCCGGGGTCCTTTGTTAAGGGCTATCCGGTCCCTGTACGACCGCAGCAGGAGCTTGGTTCACATTGCCGGTAGTAAGTCAAACCTGTTTCCAGTGCACGTTGGCCTCCGCCAGGGCTGCCCTTTGTCACCGGTTCTGTTCATTATTTTTATGGACAGAATTTCTAGGCGCAGCCAGGGTGTAGAAGGGGTCTAGTTTGGGAATCGCAGAATCTCATCTCTGCTGTTTGCGGATGATGTGGTTCTGTTGGCTTCGTCAAATCAGGACCTTCAGCGTGCACTGGGGCGGTTTGCAGCCGAGTGTGAAGCGTCCGGGATGAAAATCAGCACCTCCAAATCCGAGGCCATGGTTCTCGACCGTAAAAAGGTGCTTTGCCCTCTTCAGGTCGGTGGAGTGTCCTTGCCTCAAGTGGAGGAGTTTAAGTATCTCGGGGTCTTGTTCACGAGTGAGGGACGGATGGAGCGTGAGATAGATAGACGGATCGGTGCAGCATCTGCAGTGATGCGGTCGCTGTATTGGACCGTCGTGGTGAAGAGAGAGCTGAGTAGGGGGGCAAAGCTCTCGATTTACCGATCGATCTACGTTCCGATCCTCACCTATGGTCATGAGATTTGGCTCATGACCGAAAGAACGAGATCACGAGTACAAGCGGCCGAGATGAGTTTCCTCCGCAGGGTGGCTGGGTGCTCCCTTAGAGATAGGGTGAGGAGCTCGGAGTCGAGCCGCTGCTCCTCCACGTCGAAAGGAGTCAGTTGAGGTGGCTCGGGCATCTTTTCCGGATGCCCCCTGGACACCTTGCTGGAGAGGTGTTCCAGGCACGTCCCACTGGGAGGGGGCCCCGGGGAAGACCCAGGACATGCTAGAGGGACTACATCTCTCGGCTGGCTTGGGAACGCCTTGGGGTTCCCCCGGAGGAGCTGGGGGAGGTGTGTGTGGATCGGGAGGTCTGGGCGGCTTTGCTTGAGCTGCTGCCCCCGCGACCCCACTCCGGATAAAGCGGAAGAAAATGGATGGATGGATGGATGGATATATATATATATATATAATATGATATGATGACACTGGATGGACGTCTGACTGTAAGAACAATAAGAACAACACTTTCATTTGATCTCTCAATCTTTTATTTGTTCGTTTTATTTTTTTAATCGTGATACCACAAGCATTAGTCTTAGCTCAGGTTGTGGAGCTTGCACTGATGTGGTATGTTGCTGCACTAACTGTCCTACAGAACTGCTTTAAGTCCCAAGTGACAACCACCTGGGCAGAACTGAAGTCCATCTGTATGTCCAAAAATATCCATCTTAATTCTGCAACCAGATGTTACATGGGTGTCTCCTTGGCCTGGTCACTGCCATCTTGAGCCATGAGGGACGTACATGCTGGGTTGTGTTCTGGAAAACTTGCCATATGGCCTGGTTACACTGGTGGAAAAGCATATACGTAGTTCCTCGGCCATAGTGGAAAGGCATCTGGTTCAGCCAGTGTGTCTCAAAAATAAGAGCGCTTGTTAGAATACATAACTTTGCCATGCAGTCCTTTCAATAAAAACGTGGCATTTCCCCACTATCAACAGTCAGCCCAAAAATATGATCTCTCTCATCTATCCATCTAAGAAGCAACATTTTCTTTAATTTATATGAAAATCAATTTGAGTAATTCCGCTAACAAACCATCATTCACACATGACATCATAACCCCCTCACCACAGTGGTTTACATGAGGTTCCTGTTGTTCCTTTAGTCCATTTTGAGGCTTTTTCTTCTCGCTGTGGTTCATGTGTGAGCTGATGGATTTCTACTGTGCTGGTTGTTATCAATGACTACAGCGATGGAATGATGTAATATCTTAATTTATAGGCAGCCCAGCTCTGTACACCGCCATGCATTTCTTTCCCACTCACTGCCCCCTGCTTGTCCACCCACCCACTCTCCACTTTTTATACATAAGTTACACTCCATGTATTTCTCACACACATGGAGCGTCTGTTTGTTTGGTATCCTTGACTGCGAGTACACTGGGTATTTCAGAGCTGTGCTTCTGTTCAGTCAGGATTTTAACATTTGCCACAGAGCGTGGTTGTGACAATAAGGACGAACGAGACAGTATAAACCCTTTTCAATAAAACTGTCTCAGCCCATGTTAAGCTCGTTTTAGGGTGCATTTTTCCTCGGGTAAAACCTGATTTCTGCAAACCATGAAGGAGCGGACCAGTCAGACATTCCTGTTTGCCACAGCGGAACTCTGATTTTTGTGATCTGCATATTCTTTTGGCACAGGGTTT
The DNA here is from genome assembly GCF_902500255.1 of Thalassophryne amazonica. Lineage (NCBI taxonomy): Eukaryota > Metazoa > Chordata > Actinopteri > Batrachoidiformes > Batrachoididae > Thalassophryne > Thalassophryne amazonica. The sequence goes on along the minus strand of NC_047103.1, from coordinate 45,059,509 downwards.
TTTTTCTTTTTCTTGACACAGCTCTAAATCTACAAGGAGAAAGAACCTAATGTGCTTTATTTGATGGTGGTGGGACAAAACCAGATAATGTAGAGGAAACCCACGTTTACACAGGGACAACATGCAAATGTCACAGAGAATGGAACTGTGCATTGGTGGAACTTGAAACATTTTGTGCTAATCATTGTGCTCTGCTACCCAAAAGCCTCATTCTCACTTTCATGGAGATGCATCCGTGATGAACCAAGATATGTCGTCATTGGCCATAGTCTTGTTTGAATCGTGGCAGGATTTTTAAGGTTTTCAATTTTTTTTTCTCACTGTAATTGTTGATGTACTTTATTAATTTCTAGCATTTTGTTGGCGTGTACCATGCAATGAAACGTTTGAAAATCATTTATATATTTACAACAAAAACACTGCTTTAGCCATCGGAAGCTAAGAGCTAATTAATGTTACTATAAAGGCACAAAATGTAACTAACCTGCTTCTTACAGCCACTGAAGAGACAATCGTATGTGAGGTGAACGTACAGGAAACATTTGAAAACCCAGTGACTCATTTTTGTATTTACAACAAACACACTGCTTTAGCCATCAGAAGCTAGAGCTAATTAATGTTTTGTTACAAGTGCAAACTGATTCTTTAAGCCACTGAGACAATCATATGTGAGGTGAATGTACAATGTAATTTAAATGTAATTTAAACTCCTTTTTTAGTACACTTATAAAATAAACTCACCATTAATTTTCTTCTTGTTAAAAGAGCTGCCCCTGTACTTCCAAATAAGGTTTGTTCCAAATGGAAAAAAAAAAAAGTCCATCTTCATTCAGAAGTGTGGTCATCCAGTAAAAAACTTGTTACTGTATTTCTTCAGAACAAAGAATGATTTTTTTTTTTTTCCTTTTGGGATCTTATTCTGGTGGTTTCGAGGTCTTCATCCTGAAGCAAAGCATCTTAGGACAGATTTATGCCACACCATAACTTTGGGTGAGAAGCGGCGCTAATAAGCCCACACTGTGGCAGTCACCCCATCACCTCTACCTCTCCCGCCAACTGAAGGCATGGACCGGTGGTCCCACCTTGTGAGTGGCTTCTTCCTCTGGATGGGCTCCTTTCATGAATCTTCTCAGCTACAGACCCGCCAGGACCACATTTTGTGATTAGACGACTTGATTCTCTTTTCAGAGCTTAGTCAGCTGTTTTGGACTTTTCCTCATTTAACTGTAGATTATCAAACTGAATTTTTGAGCACAACACTTACTTCTTGTGGATTACTTTCTACGTGTAACGTTTCCCAAAGTGACAGAGTGTTCCAATGCAGACTTACGGTACGTTAAGTTTTAAATCGGGTCACAGCAGCATTTATCCGTTTACTGTTCACGTTGCTGTGGAAATGAACGTCTTTTCAACTCGGACATGAGCGTCTGTTCGTTTGCGCTGTAACAGTGCATCATGCATATACACATGCATTGCACACACAGACATGAATGTCTGTTCCTGTACATTTTTACAGCACAGTTCTTTGTGGCATTAGTCACACTTTGCTGTTTGCTAAAGACATTTGTTCATATAAATTTGCTTGAAGTGAGCATGAATGCTAATTGTATTTTAACTGGTGCCAACAAGCTCAATATAGTAACGCCATTATGATCACTTGTTTTAAACATGTGCTGAATGTAATTAAGCCCTGTTAGGAAGTTTAATGGTGTGGTTCTCATTTCAAGTGTAAAGAAATTTTGTGTCATGAATCGTGATTCCACCCCCCCCCCCCCCCCCCCATATACAAGTCGCACTGGAGTAAAAGTTGCAGGACCTCTCAAACTAGTAAAATACAGCATCCACTCTGGGACCCATTTTCAAATACTGTCATTTTTGGATGCAGAAAACGGCGTTTACATGTGGATGAAATGCTGAAACAATACAAAACTGCAGATACACCTAAATCTGTTCCCGTGTGGAGTGGGACTTAATGTCAGTTCTGTTCCGCGTGGGTGTTGCAGTTTGAGTTCGTCTTATCTCCTTTTATTTTTTTTTAACTGTTAATGGTACAATTTCAGTTAGAGTTACTGCTGGAGCCGTATAATTATCTCATCAGGATGCTTACAAATCCAAATTACATTACTCCAGTGGCAGCGAGATCACTTTAGGAAGTGACCTGACATACTCATTTAAAATGATCTGTAGTCTGGATGGTAGTTGACTGACATATCAACAAGTCATGCGGAGCATTTAAAGAGCACATGCCAAGTAAAGCTATTGTGTAACAGCAGAAATAAAATGGTTAATTAGTGCCCCTACTAGTACATGAATATAAAGCCAATGCAAAATGAGATGGTTTAAAACCTGATTTATATGTAGTTGTTTGGGTTTTTTTTTTGTTTTTTTTTTTGCCTGAGTAGTTGGTTCCATTGGGATTAGCATACATTTTGCAGTTGTCATGTGGACATGGCTGACATATATCTGGTGTGTGGTTTCAGATTCCAGAGGTTGTACTGAGAGAATAGTGTAACAGCAGCCTTAGAAATGGTTTGCCACGGGGAGACCACGAAGAAAAGTGCTTTTCCGCTCCTGTGTCTACTGATTAAATCAAAAACCCATTAATCTTTTGAAGTGGAATAATAGTGTTCATCCAGTTCCATCTTGAGAACAGAGATGATGTATCCGCTTCTTCCTGTTCGGAGTCAGCAGACCTGCTTGAGCAGTTAGACATCCACTGCTGCTGAAATTTTACAATTGACCAGATACCTCTGTGACTCCCAAGAGGGAGTTTCAGTTTGATATCAAATGTGTAACTTCATTGCACAAAGAAATGTTATCCAGTTGTGATGGCAACCTATAGAGATTGTACTCTCCCTCGCCCTAGTGTAAAATGGGATTGGCTCCAGCCCTCCACTGCTGTGTAAGCAGTGGCTGTTTATAATTTATGTTTATTCCAGCGGAAGTATAAATTAATTGCTTTTGGAGTTGTTTACATACACACACAACTGATTTCATCATTTCCTCTCATGTATTCTGCCCTAACTCTTAAGTACTGAAAGTTAAGAGGACACCTGATTTTAGCATCACCTCTTTTATTACATTAGATTGATTAAAAGTAAAGTTCATGCTACATGAGGAATTTTCATGCCATTATCTGTAGCAGGATATATATTGAGTAGATCTCTTCAGTCATTAAAAAGGGTTTGGTGTTGGTTTAATGCGATACCATAACAAAATCACCCAAATAAATATTTTAGTAGTGTACATGTGAAGAACCAGGCAGATTTTTCCTACAGTGCGTAATCTGGTAATCTGGTATGTAAAACCCCTTTCAAATTGACGTATTTGTAGAGCTGCTCATTGCAGCGTATCGTCTACGCTGAGTTGAGCAGCTTTACGCCCACTTTTAGCAGCTCTACATTGTTTTTTTTCTCCCTGCGCAGCAGTATGTTGAGGGCTACGCGCGTAGGACGGAAGAAATTAAATATGTTTAATTTTGTTCGGCGTAGAGCGCTGGACACAGTTTTAAGCAGGTCTGCGCACAGCGTTACTGCATGCAAGTCTGTGCAACACAGCGCTCCTTGTACACAACCAAAAACTGAGTGCGTCAGCTGGAGAACATGAGAACATGATCACACAGCCCACAGCACCTGTGTATTCAGAACAGAGAATCAAACCTCAACTCAGAAATCCAGAAACAGCAGGTTGGTCGGTCGCTCTCTTGCACACGCGCGCTGCTCTCCCTCACTCTCACTCTGTCTCTCTGTGTCTGATCAAACCTGTGACTTTAAAATAAAAGTGCACTCGTTGCGTATCGGTCCGCTCATCAAATGCCCTGATCGATCAGGTCTGATCAAATCAGCGGACCTGATTGGAGCAACCGGAGGTTTAAAAGTTTAATGAGTCACAGCATTTCATTCACGGCAGCCTTTACCACAGCCAGACTCAGCAGCATCTGTACACGATGAAAGTGATCCACCAAGACAAAATAATAATAATAATAATAATGTTAAATGACTGTTTTTGAGCCGTGCCACATCTGCAGTAGAGAACAGAGTGCACTTCCACAGAGGCAGAAAATAGCACTGAACTGGTTTAATAGTGGCATGGTACACGCGACTGTGTGCACACATTAAAAAGCGAACACACGCAGCTGCAAGTATGAAACGAACACTGAAAAAGGATGAGTATGCTCGCATTTTGGACGTATTTAAATATTTTAAATTTTAAAAACACAGCGCTGCAATACGCAGCTCTACGAATGCACTAGTGTGAAAAGGGCTTAACGCCTCCCCCCAAGCACAGTTTTGGGCAGTTTTTCTTTGTTGTGTCTAATGCAGCATGCAAAACATTTCACTTCTGCTTTACATCACTGTAAACTGAAAGATATGTGCACAACTGTAATTGCACTGTTCATGGTTGGGGTTGTATTGCAGTGCGATGTGCGTCAACGCAAAACCTGGGTAGTTTGAGCATTAGCAAACAAACTCCTTGCAAACAGTAATCTTAACATTCCTTATAACGTTCCTTTTTTAATATCTCACACCACTTACCCTATGCACTGACAGTTGGCTGAATGCACATTGCCATCTTCACAAATGATGCGCCACACATCATTTCATTGGGCTCACAGCTCAAAAGAAGTGTTTCTGGTCATTATTAGTATTTTTGTTTGAATCAAACAGAAACCCGGGCCCCTGAGTAATTTAAGATAAAGATCTGCTTTCTAGCTTCAGTGTGGGTACTGAGATTTGAGTCTGGGATTATTTTGTTTTTTTAATACAAAGGTCTTGAAATGCTAATTCCTCTCTAAAATCCTCTCACTCCCTATTTGCGGTGTGGGCTGAAATATTGAGTGTGTGACTTTTCTTCTTACTTCCCTGTAAATTCAAAACAGGCGTAGTTGTACCATTCCTGCAGTTGTCAAATTAAATATCCACAACTTCCCCCGTCGTTGGTTGGGTGTTGTGTAATGTGCCGTTGGCTCTGACTATGTGCTAACGCATGGTGGTTATGGGAGGAGCCAGAATTTGTCACTTTCCATGGAAGAAAAGAGCACAAACGTTTTAAAGTTAAAAACAGCATATTGACAAAAGTTGAGCCACAAGGAAAATGACACATCTTGCAGGATTTACACCAAGAAAATTACAGTTACAAGTTTCTGCACTGTTTAATGTACAGCTGTTAGTGATCGAGTGTCGCTTTTAAATTTCTGGATTCAATTTGTGATTATTGCTTTTGCTCTCTCCGTACATGTGTGTAACAGCTGGTACAGGAGAGGAACTCAATATAGCACATGTTTCCACATAGGGCCAAAACACCCAGAGGAGTAACTCTTGGATCAGCATTTGTATCTGGGTCATAACTGTTTTATTTTCCCCATGTGACGACCAAAGTCTCTACTGTGTTTTGTAGAAACAAGGCCAAAAACAAAACATCGTGATTGGAACTAATCATAGATTTATAGCAAGTTATGTTGAGTTTTTTTTTTTTTCTTTTTCATTTTTAATAAAGGAAGTTAGTGCACTTGCTTTCAGTTCGGAATGTTTGCAGTTCAAACCCCGCCGCCATATTTTTTCATGTAATGTGGAGTTGTGTCAGGAAGGGCATCCGGCGTAAAACTTGTGCCAATTCAACATGCAGATCCACCTCTGATTTGCTGTGGTGATCCCGACTGCAAACAAGGGAGCAGCCGAAGGGTCTTACTTTTTACTGACTGAAGTGGAAACAGATGAAGCATGAAATGTGGAACCAGGTATTAAAAATTCTTACTTCTCACTTCATTTTAAAGCATTGAGCTTAATAGGGAATACCTGTTGGCATGGAGGATGTTGTGCACATGTGTGTGTTGTGACCCCAGCTGAGTGTCCCACTGTTGGGAAATGGTTGACCACAGGAGCTTTAGAGTAGGAACAAGATCAAATGACATTCCAGACCCCATCTGTTTTGCAGTGCGCAAACACACAGGCACACATTTTTAAAATACAGGTCCACTTGTCATGTGTATGATCTTAGTGGTGGCCATTCACAGGCCGAAATCTCTTTTATTTCAAAGAATTTGGTTATTTTTGCAGGTGCTCTTTGTATTGCGTCATCTCTGGTGTCCTGTTGAATATTGTGTGTTTGTAATGAATGCACCCAGCACTCATTTGAGACACCAGCTGGATCTGAAATCAATGACCTTGTTTTTATTTTATAATCACTGCTTTCGGATTAATGGCTGTTAGTCTTTTGATATGGTAATATGCGGCATGTTCATCTGCATGATTGCCCTTATTAGACACAGTTGTTAGTGTTTTGTAAATGAGCGAAATCAGAAATGAAGCATTGACTTGATGCTAAGCAGCTGTCTCTTGCACTTGTTGGGTGGCTAAATAATTTTAAGAGCTTAATAATTAGCACCATCATTTGATAATTGAAACATGCTAGAGCTGCTCCTGTTTAGTTTCCAAATTATCAAGTCAGTCTTAATTAATAGACCGTTGTTACATTCTCAGTGCGCATGCTCAGTTAGTGCGTAAATCTCACTCGACTAAGCGTGAGCTCCCACCTCCACTGTCGGCATGGGGTGACATGCCGACAGTTTGTCCAAAACATGTATGAGGATCAGCTGTCACAGCTTATTCCACAGGGCGCTGTTCTACTACGATTGCCCCTGAGCCAAAAAGGTGCTAAAACAGGATGAAAAGGCTCAATCTGACTTGCCTTCTAACAGGTTGGTTTATAAACTGTAGACCTGGCAACCCGCCTGAAAACGAAAGTAAAAAACTGCGCCTTCGGCCAGAAGTTCTGCGGCTTACAATGCATGGTTTCCTGTTACTAAAAGCCTGAAAAATATTGAGTTGGTGTTTTCTTTTCATGATGACTGGTGCAGTACACTTTAATGTTTTTGAGGAATGAATGGAATGTTGTGTTTTATAGTGTTCTTCAATGTCCTTGACAGTGCTTCCTGATGGAAAACGCGACTGTTTTCTCAGCTTTACATCCAAACATACCTCTCATTTGTGTGAAGAACGTTTGAGTCAAGACATTAAATGGTGGGGTGGGCAACGGTGGGGGCGATACATCCAGGCCCGAGATGTCGGCTACATCCGAGGCTAACAGCGGCTACGTCCATGGCTAGCAGCGGCTACATCCGGGGCTGGCGGCGGTGGCAACCGAGGCTGGCGGCGGTAACATCTGAGGCCGGCTACATCCGAGGCGAACAGCGGCTACGTCCGTGGCTAGCAGTGGCTACATCCGGGGCTGGCAGCGGAGGCATCGCTGGAGGCGGTTCATCCAGGCCCGAGGCATCGGTGGTGGTGATACATCCGGCCCGAGGCGTCGGCTACATCCGAGGCTAACAGCGGCTACGTCCGCGGCTAGCAGCAGCTACATCCGGGGCTGGCGGCGGTGGCAACCGAGGCTGGCAGCGGTAACATCTGAGGCCGCCTACGGCTACATTCCTGGCTGATGGCAGCTACATCCGTGGCTAGCAGCGGCTACGACCGAGGCTGGGGGCGGCTGTGAACGAGGTTAGCAACGGGGAGGGTTGGTGCGCGGCGACCGGACCTGTGGTGGTGGAGGTTACGGGTGAGAATTTTTTGCAATTAACAGTGGCCATACTAAGCCATGATAGCTAACATGGCACCACCCAAGAAAACGGAGAAACTTGAGGAAAATATAGAGGAGATAAAGACCTCAATAAAGCAGATATTAAAAGACATGTCTAATTTAGACAAGCTGACGGTGGAGATTAAAGAACTCCAAAAACTGGTTAAAGAGAAGGACAAGATCATTAAGAAACTTGAATGTGTAGATGAACTTAAACAATTCACTAGAAAAGATGTTATAATATCTGGACTAGAAACAAGGCATTGGACATATGCAAGGGTGATGGATTCTTTTGGAACCAGTGGGGAGAATGCACCACCTGAAGAACGACAATCATTGGAACAGCAAGTTACAAACTTTTTATATCAAAAAGGTGTTGACATCCATCAAGACACGATATCAGACTGCTATACTGTTCCAGCTAAAGATAGAAAAAATAAACTAACATTGTTATACGATTTACAAGCAGAAAATATAAAAATGAATTATTAAAACAGGCAAAGAATTTGAAAGGAATGAGTGTCTACATAAATGAGTATCTAACAAAAAAAAATGCAGCTATTGCTAGGGAAGTAAGACTATTAAAAAAACAGAAACACGTTGCTACATGGGTCTGGAATTGTAGGGTGTGGATTAGAGTAAAAGAAGGAACAAACAGTATACAAACAAAAACATGGAGGACCTTACAAAATACAGACCTTAATAGACAATCAAATACGACGTCTGTTGGTAATTGGACCAACAAAAAAATCTGATCTAACATGGAAACAGATGATAAAATATATGACATAGACACTAATATTGATGAAAGTATATTTGACTTAAAAACGATTGGTTGTGAGTATTATACAGTAGAACAGCTAAATAGTGAAAAAATTGCAGAAGATACCCTGTCACTCATACATATAAACAGTCAAAGCTTGTATTGTAAAATGTCACAAATAAAAGATTATTTAAATCAGTTTAAAAATAGATTTAGTATTGTTGCAATCACTGAATCTTGGCTTAATGATGATCTCATGGCTGATGTTCAAATGGAGGGATATGAGCTGTATTTTGTGAACAGAAGAGATAAAAGGGGCGGTGGTGTTGCTCTGTACATAAAGGCAGATCTGATATGTACAATTGTAGAAGAAATGACAACTGTGGATGACGTCATAGAAATTGTAACAGTGGAACTTGTACATGAAACATCTAAGAATATTCTAATCAGTTGTGTATACAGAGCACCAGACACTTGTGTTGTGAAATTTATATGTAGAATAATAGTTATTCCATCAAATTAAAAACAAAACGCTTTTTATATGTGGAGACTTTAACATTAACATAGAAAGCTCCAGTTGCCAAAGAATAAGTGATTTTGTGAATTCAGTGTATAGTTTGGGGTTATTCCACTTGATAGTTTCAAATAAGCTATTTTTACTGTCATAACGCTGAATGATTTTCAAAAAAAAAAAAAAAAAAACGTGACAAAAATGTGCGCGCTGTGCCTACAGGACGACAGCTGATGCGCCAATATTATCTATTTAATATTGTCTTACGTCGTCTGATTGTCACATCTGGGACATGTTTAATGGACTTTGTCCACCTTTCTTTGGGCAAGTTAGAGGCATTTGTTGTGGTGTTATCTGTAGATTCAGTCATGTCTGTGTATTTACATGGAGGATACATGTCCACATTAAAAGGCTCTGCATCATACGGCGTTCTACATGAGCAACTTGCAGAGTACTGAGTACGTATGTACCAAGCAATGTAACAATGGTCCATTCCAAAGCCTGGAGCTGCGCTGATGTTGATTCTAAACCTATGAATAGTTTGACAAAAGATTTGTTGTTTGATTATTGACAAATATATTTTAACATAAAAAAATCAGGAATCTCTCTGTTATGACTGTAGGTTTTTGTTTATTAATAATGAATGTTAATTAATTTTTAATTGAATAATTGTTGCAATTACTAAATACCAAGAAGAAGAACTAAGTTCCATATAGCACCTGAGGCCCTTTGGTTTGGATGGATATCCTTGGATTCCTTAGAGTAAAGTGGGCCAGAGTCTCCAACTCCCCCTAGATGGATCCCAGTCTAATGCAGGTTACTTCCCCATCCAAGGCCGGTACTCATTTACAGTTGGGTAGCCTTGGACAATGCAGATGGCGCGTCTTGATGAGTGACACAGAAGGGTATTGTGACTGCGCATCAAACACAGCTCAACATATTGGGAGCCCAAACTGCTTATCCCACTGAGCCACATGCTGTAGAAAACCTACCAAAATGTCAAAAATGTTCCATGAAATGCAAAAAAGTCATAAATTCTTTGAGACACAAAGAGTATTTGGCCTTTTTCTATAATAAATAACCAAAATGGTTAATTGATCAAAATTGCGAGTTATTATGTTTTGGTTGGTGCATTTATCAATTAAACAAATAGTTGTTTCACATGTACTCCCTGTTGTTGTGAAATAAAAACACTGAAGTGTTTTACAGCTGAGTTCCAGACTGCACACTGTAGGCAGCACATGCGTTTTGCATTATTCAACACTTATACAGTACTTTTCTATTCTGAGTACAGAATGTAAAATCCATCAGTGTTGTGAAGTTAAAATTGTTGCCTCATGCTACGCAATGTGTGATACAGATAAGCAAAGACAAAGAAGAGTTGTTCAGAGAGAAAATTGATTACACTTATTACCTTATTTTCAGGATCTTCGCCTCCTTGTGTGTGTGTTTGTTTTCATTGTTTACCTAAGAGAGACATCGCTGGATTCAGTCTGTGAGTGGAGAATCCACTGATTTTATCTGTAAAGGAAGTGACAGACCAAGTGTTGACTCATCGCCTGAGCTCAGCCAACACAAATGCCAAATGCTGGCCAAAACAACCACGTGACTGATTGTTACAAGGTGGATAGTTAGTGGTTGTGGGATTTATCAGGGTTTTCATCTGTCGCTTAACTTTGAGTCTGTCCCTGGGTATAAACAAATTTACGTGGAAATGGTTGCGAGTTTTGCTGAGAGGTTGGAGTAACATTTCTTCCACACTACAGATGCTGACCTCTGCACTGGAGCAATCTGAAGTTCAGTGATTCAGTTGAGGGTGCTCTGACACTCTGACAGATGTAGGATAAATCAAAAGGCTTAAGCCGAAAGCCCCTCTCATAAAGAAGGGGGGTCTGCGTGGCATTTTGAGCCACATGTAGCCACCAGTGGTGGGCACAGTTCAGCTAATCCAATAACAGGTAATTATCAAAGCTAATGTTTTTGCTAGTGGATTAGCTTTTCAGATAAGTTTTAAAACGATCATTGGACCAATTATCTTACAATAAATTTAGTTCCGATAACTTTTTTTTTTGCTGGTAAAGTGAGCAATTTTTAACGATTAAAAACATTTGTAAACCCTAAAATCAAACATTTTAGTCCATCTGTTGTGTGTTTGTAGCAGACTGGCTGCCTGTTGCTTGGTGATGATGTCATCATTAAGTGCAAAATGTGATTGGCCGGTCGACGCAGGGAGCATTGTGGGTAGTGTAGTTCAGGTTCACTTTGGATGTTACAGTGACTCGTCCACTCGACACAAAAACAATATGGACTAATTTTAACATTATTTTATTTTATTTTTTTGTGGCTGACAGTATCATTTAATTGCCAAGACTCGGTGGGGGAGAGGAGCTCTCACGGCGCAGCCGTGTGTACAGAGTAGGGCTACAACAAACGATTATTTGGATCATCGATGAATCTGATGGGGTTTCGACACGATTAATCGATTAATCAGATTAGCTGGGAATTTTTTAAAAATGTGCCAGGGATACAGTTTTTCTCTCCTTCCATCACTTTATTTAACAACAGAACATTATTTGAAACCTTAAAATACTTGAAAATCAACAAATCGTCAAATGTCCCTTGGCTGTTGAAATATAAAATAATAAAGAATAAAACAGTTTAAAATTGTCCATGGGTGTGTGTGTGTGTGTGTGTGTGTGTGTGTGTGTGTGTCTGTCTGTCTGTCTGTCTGTGTCTGTCTGTGTCTGTCTGTTTTTGTCTATTTGTGGTCCTGCGACAGACTAGCGTCCTGTCCAGGGTGTACCCCGCCTTGCGCTCTATGACTGCTGGGATAGGCTCCAGCCCCCCGCGACCCTTAATTAGACTAAGCGGTAGAAGATGAATGAATGAATAATAAAGAACAGTAATAATTATTTCAAATGGCATTGCTTTATCAAAGTGCTGAGTTGCCATAAAACAACATTGAAACATATAAATGTTATAAAATTTATGGTGAAAAAAGAGGTATTTTTGTTGCTGCAAATGAGCAATTAGCATAACCAGTTAACCATAAAACCTAAATCAAAAACTGTATCCTAACTCATATGTGCAACATTCTCTGTATAACTTGTAAACTCTGTGGTCATTTCACAATGACACGTGACTCATGTCTCTTTCTCTAAAATTGTATTGTGGCATTATTAGTTATTATTACTATTATTATTGTAGCTATTATTATTAATATATAAATCAAAATAAATTAAAAAATATTATAATTTGTAATACATTTGACTCTTTTATGACAAACACTGAGCCATTAATTATTATACAGAAAACAAATGCACAAACATGCTGAAATGCCAGCAGCTTAATGCTATCTTTAACATTGAAAACGACATAGACATGCTAAGGCGTTAGCATAAAATACATCTATCAGCTGTTTCAGAAGACCATAACAGGTCAGGTTAACATAAAAAAGGTAAATATTCCTCACAGACATATGCTCTTTAAGGTTTTAGTGGGGAAAAATTAAGATAAAACAAATGAAACCAACGAAGCAGCAGCTCGAAGCACTCTCATTGGTTCAAGATTCAAAGCAAAGCTCGGGTGATTATATGGAAGAAACGAAACATTTGCGGTAAAACAGTTATTTAGCAACTAATCGATGACTAAATTAGTTGACAACTATTTTAATAATCGATTTTAATCGATTAACTCGATTAGTTGTTTCAGCTCTAGTACAGAGGGACTTTTCGTCACCGTTTAGACACTGTTTTGATTTTTAAAAAAGATGCTTTATGTGGATTATTTATTCAGATGAATCCCACTGAAACTAACAGGTAAGAATTTATATGTCTATTACTTACTGCCAATCAATGCATTAATGGATGTATTTTGGTTGTTTAAGCTGCAGGGTTCAAAGCGTGTGAAAAAAGCAGCAGCTTTTTAATTCATAAATGACAGTGTATCTAATACCAAGATAAACTGTGACTTCTAATACTGTGTATTACTGCTTTTGAAAGATGATGACAGTGTTTGGGGTTTTATTTTTACATTCATTCATTTTTGAATGAATGAATGAATGAATGAATGAATGAATTTATTTGGGACACAGACTCAACAATAACAAAAAACTGATTCACCAAGACAATTCCACAGTGACATGTGTGACCAAAAGGGGGTGAGCAGAAGCTAAGCTTATAAACGCCCACTCCTTATATATATACATACATACATACATACATACATATATACTCATTACCATATATACTCATTATTTTTCGTACATTCTTATGTGTTTGTAATCCTTGAATTTACCCAGCAGTGAAAAGTGAAAGTGAAACTTGTTTATCAGAAGCCAACAGTGTAATCTGATGTGGCTGCGTCCAAATCCGATAACTAAAAGTTATCGGTTATCTGTTATAAAGATAAATTTTGTTAGCACTTTATCAGTTTAGTGTCATTAAAGATAACGTTTCAGTTATCAGATTAATGGTTATCAAAGCTAACTTTTTGGTTAGCTGTGCCGACCATTGCTTGCCACTGTCTGCCACAAACATGGCACTACTCACAACAAACACGTCACACAATGCCACTCAGTTACCGGTGTCCGTCAGGATGAACTACCCATCGAAATAAGCTCTACTGCGCAAGCGCTTTCACACCTCACCTGTCGAGTTGAGCTGCGAAATGTATCATTTGTTTTTACAAAATGGAGTTTTGAAAAGTGTACACTGTAATTTACGCTCTCTACCCCATCAAGAAGGACTTACCCATCAAGATGAGCTCTACCGCTCAACTGCCCACGCGCTTTCACACCTCACCTGTCGAGTTCAGCTACAAAATGTGTTAATTGTTTAAAAAAAAAAATCAGTTAAAGTTTCACGGGATAGGTAGCTTGTTTCGATAGGGGCGCTCATCTTGACACACGTCATTGTTGATTTACGCTACGGGTAACTCAACTCGGCTGGGGAACTCATCTTGACAGAACACCGTCCTTACAAGCCACTGACTCTCCACACACACACCCTCTGCGAGGCAGCCTGGAAAGCACCAGGATGTTCAGAAACTCTAACTCTATAATAAAACTGGGGAAAAAACACAGAAAAACTTAACACTGGCCAGGAAGCAGCAGACAAAGGATTACTTTAAACACTGCTAAACACCCTGCATGCATGGTGTTTGACATGGCACACACATACAGCGGTCAGATAGCATGCACGCCAATACTGGTGCCAGCATTTGCCGGTATTGGCTGTGATTGCAGGCACAAGTCTTCTGTGTGAGAGGGGCTATAGTTACCAAGGCTTAAGTCTTGGGATGGCCAGTTGTCTCTGGCTAATTGCTATTTTGTGAGTCATCACACACATTGTTGGAAGGGTAAGATTTTATGTTGGTGAATGGAAAGTCATCACGGATAGAAGAAGTAAGTCCTGTATAGACCCTGAGGCCTGTTGGTGCTTATCTCCATATTCTGTAACATGAAGCAGATGAGAGTATACGACTCCCCTTGATGGAATATCAGTCTAGTGCCCTTTATAACTGAATGGTCCAAGGACACATGCAGGATTTGAACCAAGGTCTTCATGTTGGCAGTTCAGCTACTTATCCACTGGGCTACCTGCTCTACATTAACTCTTTTGTGCAAAGTCCAAAACAAACACGACGCTAGCAAACACTTTACTTTTGGTTCTCTGTGTTGTCAAACATCTATGAATGTCTTCCTGTGCAATCTGTTCAACGTGTTTCATAAATCCATTTGATAAATCAACCCAGCCCCTTCTGTGTGCACACCAGCCACGCCCTTCATTCCAATCCTATCTGCTAATCTTTAAACCGAAACCTCTTATCATCAGCTACATGGCAATAATCAACAAACAGGGTTTGTGTTGCTAATCCACAACACTGTGGGTATCATCTGCAGGGCTGTGTAAAATGCAGGTTGGTCATAATAAAACATAACTGATTGATTCCTTTAACAGCAACGAAAGACAAAGTTAAACATTTTGTATTTCCTTTCTTTAGATGATGAAGAGGCACTAAATTCCATCATGAAGGACCTGGCGGCTCTGGGTCGTTGCTACACTCAGCACTACAGCCACAAGCCCAAGAACAGACCTTTACTCTACAAACAGGTGAGCATGGCATGCAGAAAATCTGCATTCTGAGTCATGAACATTCCAACATAAAGGCTGTACCTATAATGTCTATTGTTTGCTCTCATGGAAGTGCGCTCGACATATTTTGAAAAAATTTATAACAAACCAAGTTTAAAGATGGGCAGAAGAGTGGCCTGAGAGATTTAGATACATGGTTTATTAGAATCCATTGTAAGTGACACAAATTCAAACTATATCTCTTTTAAAGGTATAGGGCCACTAAGCTTTTTAAGATTGAAGGCATGAAAACAATATTCACTAGTACCACTATAATTTTATTTATTAGCCTTTAAGCAGGGAATTCATAATATGACATTACCAAGGCGATCAAAATTTGCGTTGTCTAGAAAAAGTGAATAAAAAGTTCCCCTGAAGGGAAAAATTTTCAAAAGAATCGTTAGCCTTGGGCTACTGATGGCAGCAACGGGTAAGATGGACAGTGACTTGATAAATCACATGGGGGCTTCTCCAGACTTGTGCTTATGCAAAGCATTATGGGTTGCACACAGTGGCAGTCAGTCAGAGTAGAGGTACAGTGGTGTCACTGGCTGGTCTCTCTCTGGCCCCTAATCGAACATGGCAGAAAATGTTCCAAAACTGTGGCGTTTCTGTGTAAATCTAAGCTGTTTCTGATAGATTATGAAAAGCTAGTGAGAATTGAACATTTCTAAAGTGAAAAATGCTGTTTTTGTAACTTGATAACACCTCGTCAGTGATTTTGACATTTTTTTGAGTTTGAGTTTATTTGTATTTGCTTTCCAGTTAAAAACTGAATCAGAGCAAAATTTACAAATTTTGCAGTCGTCAGCATGATGTATCGCAAGGTAACTGCCACCGACCAAACGGTCCCCCCTAAAAATCGGTCCGCCCCACCTTCACTGCATGCGTCATTAGCCACGGTTTTTGTCCGATTACCACCTCATTTCTGCTTAAAACTGCACTCCAGTCGTCATCTATCTTAATGACAGATATCTGAAGCCTATGTACAACAATAATTTCCACATAAATTC
The DNA here is from genome assembly GCF_902500255.1 of Thalassophryne amazonica. NCBI lineage: Eukaryota > Metazoa > Chordata > Actinopteri > Batrachoidiformes > Batrachoididae > Thalassophryne > Thalassophryne amazonica. Next base: position 45,043,513 of record NC_047103.1, on the reverse strand, counting down.
AGCATTATTTCATAAGAGACGGAGGAAGCAATCAGAGCACCGCAGTTACACGAGCTGCTAGCTGATGCGTTCACTGCGTGTCTGTCATTTCAAAGCGTCAAGTTTCGCCTCGTTTCTGCTTAAAACTGCATTGTTTCTGCTTTAAACTGACTTTAGAATGATTTAAGAGGTTTTACCTTGTCATCTGATGGTTAATAATCCCATTAATCCATTTGATCGCTTTGAGTGGAGAGACTCTGTCTTAGACGGCTGAGCTCCAAAATGACGCATGCGCAGTGGAGGGACGGCGGTCTGTGACACCGGTCATTTCAAAAGCTCATGCATGCGCAGATATTTGTTATGGAATTCTCCCCAGATAAATATGTTCTTTACATTAAAATGAGCTGTAATTTTTTATTTGCTTTTGTTTCAATGTTTAAATCAGCTTGGGGTGAATAGTTAGCACTTATTGCCAGCACATTGGTTTAAGTTAAACCATTGTTATCAGTTAATCTGGTGTCGCAGACTGAACGGGCCGCCCCTAAAAATTGGTCCGCCCTGCCTCCACTGCACTAATGACGCATGCGCAGTGAAGGCAGGGTGGACCGATTTGTACGGGGGACCGTTCAGTCCACGACACTGGCAACTCTGTAATTGTCTATAATAAACTGTATTACGAATGGAGTTACAAATCAAACTGAAGTTTCATCGTGTATGTGTAGAGATCAGCATATTGAATTGTAGGCTAGTCTGTTGCAGTGTCGCACTGAGTGTTAGCTTACTTGAAGGAGTCCCCAGGGCTGATTTCATCACAAATAAAAAAATAAATCACAAATAAACTCATCTGTTTGTGTCCATTTTTGTCCTTTTGTCTCATAACCATCCCAAAGACGTATCGTTATCTTTGGCTGCTTTCAGTGATGCCGGTATTTGGTTAGACTCTTTCTCTCCGATTGTTCTGTCTGAGTTATTTTCATTAGTTACTTCATCCAAACCATCAACATGTTTATTAGACCCCATTCCTACCAGGCTGCTCAAGGAAGCCCTACCATTATTTAATGCTTCGATCTTAAATATGATCAATCTATCTTTGTTAGTTGGCTATGTACCACAGGCTTTTAAGGTGGCAGTAATTAAACCATTACTTAAAAAGCCATCACTTGACCCAGCTATCTTAGCTAATTATAGGCCAATCTCCAACCTTCCTTTTCTCTCAAAAATTCTTGAAAGGGTAGTTGTAAAACAGCTAACTGATCATCTGCAGAGGAATGGTCTATTTGAAGAGTTTCAGTCAGGTTTTAGAATTCATCATAGTACAGAAACAGCATTAGTGAAGGTTACAAATGATCTTCTTATGGCCTCGGACAGTGGACTCATCTCTGTGCTTGTTCTGTTAGACCTCAGTGCTGCTTTTGATACTGTTGACCATAAAATTTTATTACAGAGATTAGAGCATGCCATAGGTATTAAAGGCACTGCGCTGCGGTGGTTTGAATCATATTTGTCTAATAGATTACAATTTGTTCATGTAAATGGGGAATCTTCTTCACAGACTAAAGTTAATTATGGAGTTCCACAAGGTTCTGTGCTAGGACCAATTTTATTCACTTTATATATGCTTCCCTTAGGCAGTATTATTAGACGGTATTGCTTAAATTTTCATTGTTACGCAGATGATACCCAGCTTTATCTATCCATGAAGCCAGAGGACACACACCAATTAGCTAAACTGCAGGATTGTCTTACAGACATAAAGACATGGATGACCTCTAATTTCCTGCTTTTAAACTCAGATAAAACTGAAGTTATTGTTCTTGGCCCCACAAATCTTAGAAACATGGTGTCTAACCAGATCCTTACTCTGGATGGCATTACCCTGACCTCTAGTAATACTGTGAGAAATCTTGGAGTCATTTTTGATCAGGATATGTCATTCAAAGCGCATATTAAACAAATATGTAGGACTGCTTTTTTGCATTTACGCAATATCTCTAAAATCAGAAAGGTCTTGTCTCAGAGTGATGCTGAAAAACTAATTCATGCATTTATTTCCTCTAGGCTGGACTATTGTAATTCATTATTATCAGGTTGTCCTAAAAGTTCCCTAAAAAGCCTTCAGTTAATTCAAAATGCTGCAGCTAGAGTGCTGACGGGGACTAGAAGGAGAGAGCATATCTCACCCATATTGGCCTCTCTTCATTGGCTTCCTGTTAATTCTAGAATAGAATTTAAAATTCTTCTTCTTACTTATAAGGTTTTGAATAATCAGGTCCCATCTTATCTTAGGGACCTCATAGTACCATATCACCCCAATAGAGCGCTTCGCTCTCAGACTGCAGGCTTACTTGTAGTTCCTAGGGTTTGTAAGAGTAGAATGGGAGGCAGAGCCTTCAGCTTTCAGGCTCCTCTCCTGTGGAACCAGCTCCCAATTCAGATCAGGGAGACAGACACCCTCTCTACTTTTAAGATTAGGCTTAAAACTTTCCTTTTTGCTAAAGCTTATAGTTAGGGCTGGATCAGGTGACCCTGAACCATCCCTTAGTTATGCTGCTATAGACGTAGACTGCTGGGGGGTTCCCATGATGCACTGTTTCTTTCTCTTTTTGCTCTGTATGCACCACTCTGCATTTAATCATTAGTGATCGATCTCTGCTCCCCTCCACAGCATGTCTTTTTCCTGGTTCTCTCCCTCAGCCCCAACCAGTCCCAGCAGAAGACTGCCCCTCCCTGAGCCTGGTTCTGCTGGAGGTTTCTTCCTGTTAAAAGGGAGTTTTTCCTTCCCACTGTAGCCAAGTGCTTGCTCACAGGGGGTCGTTTTGACCGTTGGGGTTTTACATCATTATTGTATGGCCTTGCCTTACAATATAAAGCGCCTTGGGGCAACTGTTTGTTGTGATTTGGCGCTATATAAAAAAAAAATTGATTGATTGATTGATTGATTCAGCGAATGTCTTCCTTGTACTTTAATATAATTTCTGGTGGGCACTTAACCAACTTTCTTTTTTAAAAAAGTGTGGGTGGGTGGGCTGATGCTCAACCCTGGATATTTGAATGGCTAATCAGTTATAAATTTTAATGTAGAATTTTAAAAATTATTTATTAAAATGCATAAAAGGAAAAAAACATGAACATATCGATGGACTAAGGCTCAGAAAAGTCTCCGATCTATTTTGTATGAGCTCCTTCAGTTATTTTTGAGATCTTAACAATAGTAAATTTATTTATTATAATTGTGTTCATCACTATATCAACATAATTATTGGATTATTATGTTAGGAAACTATACCTGCAAGAGAGACAGTGAGTGTATGTGTGTATATATTTCATGATCAGTTACATTTTAAAATATAGTAATGCACAAATGCTATAGGCACCACAGTTTTTATTCAATTAGTGTTTTCAGTGCCCACCATCAATGTATGAGCATAAAAACCATATGAGCTTATGGTCCAAATTTATATTAAATAAAAAAAAAAAAATTAATGATCATTGCAAAAAATCTTTAATTGTTAATATTTTAAAGGTAGCAGTGGTCACACATTTTACTTCTACATATTTATAACCGTGTTACATGAAGGACATTTATTGTCAGATACAAAACATGCATCATTCTCAGGCTGTTTGGACACATGAATTGCTTGTGCGGCTCTTCAGTTCAAAAGCAGCCGTGAATCATTGACTTTCCACTTCCATAACTCTGCTCTTGTTATTTTTCCTCTCAACAGGATTTAAGAGTCAAGCTGGAGCATGAGAGAGAAAAACGGTATGTCGAGAGAGCCTCTGTATTGTTTTTTCTGCCTCTCTGTCCGAGTCTAAACTCCTCAGATCGCATCTTTTTCCTTTTTCTTTCTTTGTTATTCTGCTCTGCCATTCCTGGGATTTTGTATCGAGTGGAAATCACACTTCCATGCCAGAATTCCATAAAAGAAAGGGAAAAATTTGTGCTTTGACGTTTTGCAGAGGCTTCGTGTTTCAGGCTCATTTGGGCAGTTTGAGATGGAAGCATGAGAAAATGAGCGAAAGTGTTGGGATTCAGCATCCAGTCTTCCAAGCACATCTCATATAATGCTCCGTCTTCTTTGTCCTCCTCATCCTTCACCCTGCAGCCATCTGTCCTCCCTCCCACCACCAACTCCAGACACAGTCACTAAACAGGCAGAGCATGCTCATGGTTTGCAGTAACCGTGTCTGGAGACAAATGTACGAGAAGTTTTTCCACCAAGGTGCCTTTCAGTTTGTTTACCGCCTCGCAGCACTTGAAAGCAGAGGTGCACGGCATAAACAATGGAGCTTTTGAGTGGATGAAGCTTTATTTGGTGCCATCAGCAGTGGGGCCGCAGCCTCACCGTTCCATGTAAGGACACTGTGTCACCTGGTCATTAACGTAACCTCGTGGGACAGATCTAAGTTCAGACACAGACTTTGTCCCAGTGAAAACCTTTTTCTTCAAGTTCCAAAAATCTCCCTAGTGGGGAAACTGAGCAGATCCTGCTCGAGTAATTGCTGTGATCCGACAGGATACAGAGCAGAGAGGAGGCGTGGTTCAGTGTGATTAGAAAGCTACAGGAGTGAGAAACACAAAAGGAAAAAACAACAGAACACAGTTTCACACTGGGCTTCTTCACTTTTTCACAGCCCTAATTGGCCACTGCTGAGGAAGAGACAAGTTTTTCATGTTTTTTGTCTCTTGTGTGTTTCTGCTTTTCTCTGGTTCTCTCCCTCATGCACTTTCCCTCCTCTCACTCCACACCACTCTTCTGGAACAGACAACAGCTCTCAAAAATGACTGTGAGCTTTCAAAGGCGCTTTTCTGTTAAAAAAAAAATAAAAAAGTATTCCCTCGCTCTCTTTCTCATCGAGGTAAGCCTGTCTAAACCCTGACCGCTTTGATTTAGGCCCTGTTTTGGAAATTGGTAGGATATCCTGAGTTTGTTACTTCAAGCTGTGCGAGAAAATAACATTGCATAAATAATCCACATTGCAAGCATAGAAGTGAAGTGCATGTTTTTGTTGTTTTTTTTGTGTGTTTTTTTGTCGACAGCGATCGGAGTCCCTGAGTCAGGATAATTGTACTGTTTGTCCACCGTAGAGTCCACAGTGGAATCTAATTGGATGGGCTCTCTTTTCGTTGGCAAGCAGTGAAGGTTTGGGGAAGGAAACAGGAGCTATGTCTCTCTCTTCCCTTGGCCCTGCCTGAGGGTTTGTTTCCAGAGAGTGAAGGAACAAAGCCAGACTTCTTTTTTTGTGTCGATGATTGTGATTGTGCATAAAGGAGTGAGCCGGGATGTGTGAAAGTCTTCTTTTTACACTGCAAATCTGTGAGTGTCTGCAGACGTGCAAAGCAAGGAAAGCTAAATGTGTTTGGAGCAGCATCCTCACCCCCTCCTCCACACCACTCCGGCTCTTTATCACATGGAGCATCAGTACATATAAACAGAAATGGAGAGCATTTCTGCAGGCCTCCCAGCTTCCCAGGTTCCTCTCCTCAGACGAGGGAAGCGGTGAGCGGTCATTAAGATAGGCAAAGTCTTCGCCTCTGATGAGGAAATGACACAATAAAACAAGTTCTTTTATCAGGATGCTATGAAGCCGGACTGGGCTGGAGAATTTTCAAAAGCAAAGCGTTGGTAACAGTTGGAAAAATGCTGGAAGAGGACGGTTCTCTTTTTCACATTCTCTCCTTTATTTTCTCAGGCTGTCTCCTTTAGTGTGTCTCCAAATATCATGTCTCTGCATCTTTCACTCTGTCCTTCTTTGAAAAAGGAGGGAAAAACACACATCCTGCTGCGCTTGCTGCCAGTCCAAAATCCCCACCGCCACACACACACACACACACACACACACACACACACACACACACACACACACACACACACACACACTTTTTTTAAAGTCCCCCCCCCCCTCTCAGGAAGTTTCCCATCTGCCTTTGTACTGGTTAGTGTAGAAGCCCGGTGGTGTTGAAACAGTGGCCGATCTACAGAGTGAGTACACACACACACACTCTCACACTCTGGTGAGGTTTTGCAAACACATAGAAGCTCAAACTGAGTCAAAGTGTGCAGACTCACATATATATACACCAGAACCTAGTTCTCCCCTTAAATATAGCCATGTTTCCACTGCAGCTCAACCTGCTTCTGGCATGTCACTAACATTTTCAGAAAGGGCACCCACCGATTGAATGCACTGAACAATAATGATAACCTGAGCTTTAACATTAAAGCAAGATGACATAAAAGTTTGTAGCATCCAGCTTTACTGTGCACACCAGAAGCCAAAAGTAGGAGTACCGTATGTCACACTTTTTTGTATTATCAGCTCTTTAATTTGGGATTTTTCTGCACTGTGCACTGTTGTTTATTCTTTTATTACTAGTAGGGATGAGCGATGTGGCCCCTAAAATCCATATTGCGATATACATTGCAGCCTTTTGCGATAACAATATATATCATGATATATAAATTATAATATAACTATTTCAGAACAGGTTACATAGACCCTAAGGAAAGCCAAACTGCTAAACTACTGTTTATCCAACTCTTTACAAGCTGGACAAAATGTATCTTCATATGCTAGCAACTTTTGTGGCGTGTGAGAGGGTCTTCTCCAAAAATAGAGAGGAAGTAACAAAGAAGAGGAACAGACTCGAACCTAACACTGCTGAAATGATCTTGTGTTTAAATAAAAACCTTTGTAGTGCCCAAATCCCCATTATTTTGTGCAACTATTTTCATATGATGCCACAATCACATTATAACATAAGTATATATATTGTCTTTAAATGAAAATATAGTCAAAAATTTCAAGATGAACATAGAACCTTTATTATTAAACAGGTGGTCAAGTGGTTAATGCACTTGGTTTCAGTGAGGAAGGTTCCCGGTTCAAGTCCCACCCCTGCCACATTTCTCCATGTAATGTGAAGTTGCGTCAGGAAGGGCATCCGGCATAAAACTTGTGCCAATTCAACATGCAGATCCACCTTGGCTTTGCTGTGGTGACCCCGAGTGCAAACAAGGGAGCAGCCGAAGGGACTTACATACATTCAACAAAAATATAAACGCAACACTTTTGGTTTTGCTCCCATTTTGTATGAGATGAACTCAAAGATCTAAAACTTTTTCCACATACACAATATCACCATTTCCCTCAAATATTGTTCACAAACCAGTCTAAATCTGTGATAGTGAGCACTTCTCTTTTGCTGAGATAATCCATCCCACCTCACAGGTGTGCCATATCGAGATGCTAATTAGACACCATGATTAGTGCACAGGTGTGCCTTAGACTGTCCACAATAAAAGGCCACTCTGAAGGATGCAGTTTTGTTTTATTGGGGGGGATACCAGTCAGTATCTGGTGTGACCACCATTTGCCTCATGCAGTGGAACACATCTCCTTCGCATAGAGTTGATCAGGTTGTCAATTGTGGCCTGTGGAATGTTGGTCCACTCCTCTTCAATGGCTGTGCGAAGTTGCTGGATGTTGGCAGGAACTGGTACACGCTGTCGTATACGCCGGTCCAGAGCATCCCAAACATGCTCAATGGGTGACATGTCCGGTGAGTATGCCGGCCATGCAAGAACTGAGACATTTTCAGCTTCCAAGAATTGTGTACAGATCCTTGCAACTTGGGGCCGTGCATTATCCTGCTGCAACATGAGGTGATGTTCTTGGATGTATGGCACAACAATGGGCCTCAGGATCTCGTCACGGTATCTCTGTGCATTCAAAATGCCATCAATAAAATGCACCTGTGTTCTTCGTCCATAACAGACGCCTGCCCATACCATAACCCCACCGCCACCATGGGCCACTCGATCCACAACATTGACATCAGAAAACCGCTCACCCACACGACGCCACACATGCTGTCTGCCATCTGCCCTGAACACTGTGAACCGGGATTCATTTGTGCAGAAATTCTTTGGTTATGCAAACTGATTGTTTCAGCAGCTGTCCGAGTGGCTGGTCTCAGACGATCTTGGAGGTGAACATGCTGGATGTGGAGGTCCTGGGCTGGTGTGGTTACACGTGGTCTGCGGTTGTGAGGCTGGTTGGATGTACTGCCAAATTCTCTGAAACGCCTTTGGAGACGGCTTATGGTAGAGAAATGAACATTCAGTACACGAGCAACAGCTCTGGTTGACATTCCTGCTGTCAGCATGCCAATTGCACGCTCCCTCAAATCTTGCGACATCTGTGGCATTGTGCTGTGTGATAAAACTGCACCTTTCAGAGTGGCCTTTTATTGTGGACAGTCTAAGGCACACCTGTGCACTAATCATGGTGTCTAATCAGCATCTTGATATGGCACACCTGTGAGGTGGGATGGATTATCTCAGCAAAGGAGAAGTGCTCACTATCACAGATTTAGACTGGTTTGTGAACAATATTTGAGGGAAATGGTGATATTGTGTATGTGGAAAAAGTTTTAGATCTTTGAGTTCATCTCATACAAAATGGGAGCAAACCCAAAAGTGTTGCATTTATATTTTTGTTGAGTGTACATAACAGTGCCTTACTGTTTCATGACACCTTGCCCTTTATTGTTCCATGTAAGTGCTATGCTGAAGATTGGCCAGCACGTCAATATATTTAATTGTATCAGATGCTTCGAAACACTGAACCATTTCAACACAATTGCTTCATGGATCAAAAAGCTCAAGTCCAAATAATGGATGTTGCACCGGTCTTTTTTCACCAGCTTCTCCTTTTCACTTTCAGCCATGTTGCAGCTCCTGGATCACCAACATTCTTCTTCTTCTTCTTCTTCTTCTATGGCATTTAACATCAGCTGTCATCCTTATTGTTGTATTGCTGTCACCTTCAGTCCATTAACATGCATTACCGTGATGGTGCAATAGAATTAATATCTCTATCGTAGACCAGTTTTTTTTATCATTTCTGTCACCCATTACTAATTTCTAGAGTTTACTTTGTTTTGTGGTTTGATTTCTGGAAAGTCCTATTTAAATAGTCATTATAGTTATGATTAATAACTGTGTGTTTTTTGGTATATAAGTCGCCTTGGTGTCTGTGTAAGTCGTAGGACCTCCCAAACTAGTAAAAGGAAAAAAAAAATGTGACTTATATTCTTGAAAATATAGTAACTTATGCTTTTTATTTGGCGTCCCAAGAGCTTACTAACATAATATAGTGCTGCGTATTTCATTAATTCTTGATTTGATTCTGGACTTCTCAATGGAGTGTCTTCCACTGCAACTCCATTGGCCAAACAAAGCATTGACTCTTCTGTCTCTGTGTCGTGGTCCTCCGACAGACTTAAGCCACTTTTGTTGATGTGTTCCTTCAGATGCTTGTAGTCCTGCTTTCAGCTCTTTTGATATCTCTGTTTTCCCATGTGTTTAATTTTGGAGGGGTGCAATGACATGTCATGTAGATCTTTTCATTCCTTCTCGAAGACTTGAATCCTGGCTGGACCCTGTCAGTTGCAAACAAAGACAACAGTGTCTATACCGCCTCTTTGGTTCATCTCCACTTCTGCTATCCATTCTGTTTACTTTCTTTTGCTTGCTTTTACAAAATGTGCTTGTTGCTTGTTGTCTGGGATCGATCACCCTCATGCCAAGATTTTTCAGGACTGCCAAGAAGTACCTATTCTGGAGTAGGGACTTATTGTATCCCTGAAAAAGGCCTGCGAGTTCCTGTAGTGAAACTTGGGCATATGTTGACATTGTGATATCTCAACTCCCTTCAATCCTTCATCCAGATGACCTGATCCCTTTGCCTCTTGTTACTATAGTAACAACCCATGAGAATGGCTTAGAAAATCCTACATTCTCAAACTGTTACAAAAAAGATCATGTTTTCTTTCTGCTAACACAGAGGTCACAAAACCAGTTCAGCAACACAGATCCAGTTTCATCATGTCCATAGGTGTATCTGTCAGTTTGACTCTCTGCTGTGTCATATTTTTGTTTTTGTGTTCATAGTGTGATGTTAACTGTGCAACTATGTGATAAATGCAGAACTGCTAATTGTTGGATTTGTGATGGGGGTCAAACTTTATTATTGGCTGAAGGATGTCCACAACACTTTGTAGGAATCAAAACTAAATTTTATTTTATTGGTTTTGGTTAATTGTATAATTAGTTTATATGGCTAAATACTTTTTTATTTTTCTTCTTCTTTCTTTGTTTGGTTTTAGTATTTTAGATGTCACAAAGGTTTTAAAATTCATTACAAAGTCCAAACTTCCTGTTTATACATATGCTATATATATTATATATGCTAAGTCAAATAAAACAAATGATGTAGTAGTGATAGTGATGTAAGAAAACAAAACAAATCCTCATCTGTGAGAAGCTCACACAACTCAAAATTGGACATTTTTGCTTGATAAATGACTTAAATAATCCATTTTCAAAACACTTATTTTTCTGTGATTCAGACTTCTGGACAGAGGAAGGAAAATGTGGTTTGGTGGTAGAATGATAAAGTCTAAGGAGTACAAGTCGAAGAGTTTGACAAAAAACAATTGGGATAGTTGGAGAGATGAAGAAAGCAGACAGGCACACAAGAAGATGCAGAGTAAGGAAAAAATGGATGTGGTAAGGGCTATGGAAAGGATGTATAGCAAGCTGTATGTGAAAATGGACAATTTGAAGAAAATGAAGTATGGTGCATCTGGAAGTATTCACAGTGCTTCACTTTTTCTGTATTTTGTTATGTTATGGCCTTATTCCAAAATGGAGTAAATTAATTTTTTCCCCTCAAAGGTCTACTCACAGCACACTTTATTTTTTTCCCAAATTTATTAAAAATAAAAAACTAATAAATCACGTGTACATACAGTTGTATGCAAAAGTTTGGGCACCCCTGATAATTTTCATGATTTTCCTTTATAAATCATTGGTTGTCTGGATCAGAAATTTCAGTTAAATATATCATATAGCAGATGAACACACTGATATTTAAGAAGTGAAATGAAGTTTCTCGTATTTACAGAAAGTGTGCAATAATTATTTAAACAAAATTGGGCAGGTGCATAAATTTGTGTACCCCTGTCATTTTATTGATTTGAATACATTTAGCACTAACTATTGGAATACAAAATTGGTTTGGTAAGCTCATTGACCCTTGACCTCCTTACACAGGTGAATCCAATAATGAGAAAGGATATTTAAGGTGGCCATTTGCAAATGTTTCCCCTCTTTGCATTTCTACTAATGAGTGGCAACATGGGAGCCTCTAAACAACTCTCAAATGACCTGAAAACAAAGATTGTTCAACGTCATGGTTTAGGGGAAGGATACAAAAAGCTGTCTCAGAGATTTTAGCTGCCCAGTTTCCACTGTGAGGAACATAGTGAGGAAATGGAAGACAGCAGGCACAGTACTAGTTAAGGCCCAAAGTGGCATGTCAAGAAAAATGTCAGATAAGCTGAAGCAAAGGATGGTGAGAACAGTCATAGTCAACCCACAGACCTGCTCCAAAAACCTACAACATGATCTTGCTACAGATAGTGTCTCTGTGCATCGTTCATCTATACAGCGCACTTTGCACAAGAAGATGCTGTAATGCAGAGGAAGGCTTTTCTATATACATGCCACAAACCGAGTCGCTTGAGGTTTGCTAAAGCACATTTGGACAAGCCAGCTTTGTTTTGGAATAAGGTGCTGTGGACTGATGAAACTAAAATTGAGTTATTTGGACATAACAAGTGGCGGTATTCATTGCTGAAACGGAACACAGCATTCCAAGAAAAACACTTGCTACCTACAGTAAAATTTGGAGGTGGTTCCATCATGCTGTGTGGCTGTAGGTCCTGGGAATCTTGTTAAAGTTGAGGGTTACATGAATTCCAGTCCGTATCAGCAGATTCTTGAGAACAATGTTCAAGAATCAGTGACAGAGTTGAACTTCCACCGGGCCTGGATCTTTCAGCAAGTCAATGACCCTAAACACTGCTCAAAATCTACTAAGGCATTCATGCAGAGTTACAAGTACAATGTTCTGGAATGGCCATCTCAGTCCCCAAACCTGAATATTATTGAAAATCTGTGGTGTGATTTTAAGTGGGCTGTCCATGCTCGGAAACCAACAAACCTGACTGAACTGGAAATGTTTTGTAAAGAGGAATGGTCCAAAATACCTTCAGCCAGAATCCAGACTCTCATTGGAAGCTATAGGAAGCGTTTAGAGGCTGTTATTTCTGCAAAAGGAGGATCTACTAAATATCAATGTATTTTTTTTTGGGGGGGGGGGGGGGGGGTGCCCAAATTTATGCACCTGCCTAATTTTGTTTAAATAATTATTGCACACTTTCTGTAAATCCTATAAACTTTATTTCACTTCTCAAATATCACTGTGTTTGTCTGCTATTATATATTGAACTGAAATTGCTGATCCAAACAACCAATGATTTATAAAGGAAAGGCATGGAAATTATCAGGGCTGCCCAAACTTTTGCATACGACTGTAAATATTCACACCCTTTGCTCAATACTTTGTTGATGCACCTTTGGCGGCAATTACAGCCTCAAGTTTTCTTGAATATGATGCTACAAGCTTGGTGCACCTATCTTTGGCCAATTTTGCCCATTCCTCTTTGCAGCACTTCTCAAACTCCACCAAGCTGAATGTGGAGCGTCAGTGTACAGCCATTTTCAGATCTCTCCAGAGATGTTCAGCTGGATTCAGGTCTGGGCCACTCAAGGACATTCCCAGAGTTGTCCTGAAGCCACTCCTTTGATATCTTGGCTGTGTGTTTAGGGTTATTGTCCTGCTGAAAGATGAACCGTCACCCCAGTCTGAGGTCAAGAGGACTCTGGAGCAGGTTTTCATCCAGGATGTCTCTGTACATTGCTGTATCTTTCCCCCACCCTGACTAGTCATCCAGTTCCTGGTGCTGAAAAACATCCCCACAGCAGGATATATATATATATATATATATATATATATATATATATATATATATATATATATATATATATTTCAAACTATTCCCAGGTCTTCCCGGCTGTTTGTCAGTTAAATTGTCATGCATATTGTAGCTCAAATGTAGCACTGTATTCTTTGAGCTGACTACTATCTTTGCTTTACAGAATTCTCCCGTTCCAGAGGCCGCTGAAGATCAAGGAGCTGCTACAGAAAGTGACAGAGGCCTTTGGCCAGCAGATGGACATGTTCTACATGGAAAAAGAGGTATGAGAGCACTTATTGGACAGTTTATTATGTCTAAACATTGCCTTTTTTAGCTCATTTAGATTTTTTTAGATCACTTAAATGTGCTTTAAATGGCATTTTATAAATTGATATTGTAGCCAACAACTATGTTCTGTGCAGAGAATGAAGTAACATTCCCTCTGTGCTTTGAGCTTTTCTGTTTCCTAGAAGCATTCCTGGACTTGGATTTGACTGTGCGTCCATGTTTACTGTATGATATTTTGTAAAGCCATTGCCCCTCATCACATAGCTGTGGAACTTTTTCAAGATGGCAGACGACAGCGACATTCTTGAAATATGTCCAAACAGTACATTTAGGCTCAATCCCAATATGCTCCCTTCCCTCTACCACTTCACCCATCCCCATTATTTTGCACATTTACGTGAATATGCAAAATAAATGGGGGAGTGGTCATGTTGAGCCGGACTGGTCAAGAGGGGAGGCATTGTTTTGGTCCTAAACATAGTGCAATATCTAGTGGCAGAAAGTCATTTAGGGCACCTATAAAGGAGTGAGTAAGTTCAAACCACTATGGTAATACATGTGTACACAACATCATGCTTTTACTTCATTAAACTGCATGAAATTAAATGTTGTGTTTTTCTTAAAGTTGCTGCTTCCCCTGAAGACTCAGGAGGATCTGGATCAGGCCGTGCTGACTCTGAGCTGCAGCTCAGGAGCCAATGGACTGCTCAGGATACTGCTCAAGACCCCCAAAAACAACCATGTGAGTCCCCAGCAACAGGTGTGCATTTCTCCAAGACACGCATTCCAGCCTATCACGATAACAAATTTTGCTGGATGGATATATTGCCGCAGAAAATATAGTGATACACGATAGTGTCACATTGTCATCAGTGTCATTTTAAGACCATTTTATGCCATGGATATGATGATAATATAGCATAAAATGCAAGTACATCTTTTCATAGAGCAATGAACTATTAGTTCTCAAGAATATTCAATGTTGAAATTGAAATATGAAAAAATAAATACATAAAATATCCAAAATCTGTTATTCATATTTCAACAGGGTGGAATGAACTCTTGGCTCCTCAGTGCCTGAACTAATGGCCCATTTTCGCCATATGATGAGTATCATTATAACTAAATGACAGACACTCATAAAAAACCTCAATGTACAGATTAAAGTATTCATAGGTAGTATCACCATTTGGCAACCATCCCATCAGTGAAATCTTACACTATTTCATATAAAATGTCAACTTTGTGACTAATTTGTCTGCCTAAACTCACATGCAGCACAGGCTGATTTCATACAGGGACAGTGATTCAACACAAATGTGAATCAGTACACTTTGGAATTTAGGTTCGTATTTTGGAAAAACAAATAATAAGGTAGCCAATTCCATTTATTCGTTCAAACTTTCTGGATGGAATAATGCAGTCAAACTGCATGGCTCTCTGCTGCAGACAAGAGAATGACAGAAGCAGTGTGACTCGCTGAAATGTTGGTGACTAATGGAAACAAACACACATGTAAAGGGCGATATATCGAGGCTAGAAGGATGATTGTGTTTAGCTTTATATATGGAACGATAGCGTAATTATCATGACAGGCCTACACGCATTTATTGCATAACCCAAAAATATTAGGTACTGAAGTATTTGAGTGGTATTTCTGTATTTGTACATTGAACAGAATGTTTCCAAGACAGAAATGTGCAGGAATGGCAGCCATGTTGCTATAAAAAGACTAAGATTTATCACGGTGTAAACAGTAACTGTATGAACTGTGATTCCGAACAATTAATAAGCGTCAACCGCATGTAGTCATTTTTGTGAGCAGAGTGCTCCTGGAGCTAAGTTTACTTCTTTTTTTTTTTTTTTTGTTAAATAATTATTAACAAAGAGGGTTGATGGTGTATTTTCTACAGCTCTGTGATGTATCCCCTACTGACGCTACTGATCTTGTTTCTCCATGCTGTCTCTGTAGTACCTACAGGTAAACAGTAGGGACAAACAGACCGAGATGAGGTCATCCCGCTCACTGGGAGATCTGAAAGGTTCACTTCTCAAAGGCTCTGAGAGGGTGCGCAAGCACTCAACAGGTGAGGCAGGACCGAACAACCCACACATGTATGCTGGAAGATTGAAGGCATTGCAATGTTTTGCATACATAACCTTTACCTCACTGAACTCATAGGATCTTTGTGGATTCAGAGAAATACTTGATGAAGCAAAAAGTGCCATTTATTTCATCGTTCTAACTCCTATACCACAGAGCCATTTCTCTGTATCATTCAACTTATTTAAGGTCTTGTTCATTGTGCAGTTAGATAGTGGTCAGTCATCTTAATGGGTCATCAGACCAGTTCCCAGAAAGCTATGATGCACAGTCCTATGCAATATATACCACTTCTAAATGACAGTCAAATGCATCATCATGTTCACGTAAGTTACTGGTTTGCACGCCTATGCAAAAATGTAGTTGTGCTGCAATTAAGCACATGTCTGGAAGAGAACTACATTTATGCATGTTGTCATAAAATTTAGGGTATTAACTAGGGATGTCCCGATCAGGTTTTTTGGCCCCGATCCGATTCCAAGTCATCTGATTTTTGAGTATCTGCTGATACCGAGTCGCGATCTGATACTTTAAAAAACTGAATGAACAATGAACAAATGCTAAATATATAATAATTTCATTTTAATCACCTTATTTTATTATTTATCACTTAAACAGTGCACTTCTCCTTGAGGTAGCTTGAACAATCAAGTAATAATCTACCAGACTTAAAAAAATGTACAAATATCCATGTTATTTTATTTGTCTAAAAATAAATGTCAAAGATTCCTTATGTTAAACAAGAAATTATCTAATCTGAAATAACAGGTGGTTTTAATTTATAGATGAAAGGTTTTTAAAGAACCATTTATTGATTTAGCTATTTTAATTACAAGTGTTCTAAACTTTTTTTAAACAGTAATCAGAAATTTTGAGGTAACAAACAACAACAACAAAAATCATTTCCAAGGATTTTTCTTCAGACACGTGGCTTCTGCACTGATCTGTGGTTCAAATCTCCAGCTGACTGGAAAATCACTAAGGGCCCTTGGGCAAGGTCTTTAATCTCCTATTGCTCCCGGTGTGTAGTGAGCGCCTTGTATGGCAGCACCCTGACATCGGGGTGAATGAGAGACATAATTGTAAAGCGCTTTGAGCGTCTGATGCAGATGGAAAAGCGCTATATAAATGCAGTCTATTTACCATTCGTACAGATCAGTGGTTTCTGCCACTAGTCTTCTGTGTTTTGGCCCGACGTGTCATTCCTATTGGACAGGCCGAAGCTACGTCACAGCTCAGAGCTTCGAAAGTTCAAAAGTCAACTTGAAAAGTAAAAGGAAAAAAAACAACTTACCGTATTTTCCGGACTATAAGTCGCACTGGAGTATAAGTTGCACCAGCCACTTTATCCATTATAACGAAACATAAACTATAAATAACTCGCAATGGACTATACGAGGTCTGTGAGAAAAGTATCCGACCTTTTTATTTTTTTCAAAAACCATATGGATTTGAATCACGTGTGATTGCATCAGCCAAGCTTGAACCTTCGTGCGCATGCATGAGTTTTTTCATACCTGTCGGTTGTGTCATTCGCCTGTGAGCAGGCTTTGTGTGAGCACTGGTCCACCCCCTCATCGTTTTTTTATTGCGAATAAATGTCTGAATGATTTGGAGCTTTGCTGCATCAGTTTTTTTTCCAGAAACTGTGAGAGACCTCCAGGTGGACACCGTTCGGGAAATTAATATGGCTTTCAGGGACGATTTTGTGGGTATTACACAGATTAAGGAGTGTTACTGCCGCTTTAAGGACAGCCCACAGCATCTGAGAGTACGCCACGCTCCGAGCGCTGATTGACAAGCTCACACCCCGCTGAAACAACAAGATCATTTCCAACGTGAAGGCTTTGTTGATCCGGGGCGTCGTCTGACTTTCAAAAAAAGGCAGAAGGCGTGGACATCAGCACTTTTTCGGCACATTCCACTGTTACAGGAGTTTTTTTCATGGAAAGAAAAGCGGAGGGACGCGCCACGGAGCCGTTCATTACGCGGCACAAAACCACCTCCATGTTGGCATCTCAGGACGGCTTTCAGGTGGATTTCAGATGGCTGTCGGTTGCTTTTCAGTCGTGTGATTATCCGAGAAATTGAGCATGAGCTGGACATGCCCCAACATGTCCTGTGAGGCTTCATCACGGCGTTGCTTTGCGTCATGCGGCTCCAGCGCGACGCACGGAACTCCGCTCCTCTTTCCATGACAAAAACTGCTGTAACAGTGGAATGTGCCGTTCATTTCTAAACTGGACGCTGTCTTGATCCGGTATGTCGTCTGACTAGCACAGGAATTGTGAAAAGACGTGGACATCAGCACTTTTTCGGCACATTGAGACAGACGTGCGGAGGAGTTCCACGCGTCGCGGTGGAGCCGCATAGCGCAAAGCAACGCAGTGATGAAGCCTCACAGGACATGTTGGGGCATGTCCAGCTCATGCTCAATTTCTCGGATAATCACACGACTGAAAAGCAACCGACAGCCATCTGAAATCCACCTGAAAGCCGTCCTGAGATGCCAACACGGAGGTGGTTTTGTGCCGCGTAATGAACGGCTCCGTGGCGCTTCCCTCCGCTTTTCTTTCCATGAAAAAAACTCCTGTAACAGTGGAATGTGCCGAAAAAGTGCTGGTGTCCACGCCTTCTGCCTTTTTGTGAAAGTCAGACGACGTCCCGGATCAACAAAGCCTTCACGTTGGAAATGATCTGGTTGTTTCAGCGGGGTGTGAGCTTGTCGATCGGCGCTCGGAGCGCGTGAGCTCCATTTTACCTACGGATATGTTTGTATTTTGCAGACCACATTGCGAGCTGAACCATAACCCGCACCATCGCTGAACGGTTCTTTTCTAACATATTACCCACTGTGGACCATAGTACACACCAGGTGTCAGCTGCCAATGTTCGTGCAGCACCTACCTGCGCAGCTCATGACCTCCCCGTGGTGTTGACGCCAGCTCCTTCCAAGTGCAGACGCTAATCCTTCGCCATCGCTCACCCAGTGCTCCCACACAGCTCTCAGCATCAACTTAAACACTCTGCTCACACTGATATCCAAAGGTTGAAGCTGTTTTGTTAGCCCTCCCGGAATAACAGCAAGCACGCTGTTTCACAGTCATTGTCTGGGTGAGGTGAGGAATACGCGTCCAATGTTCTGTTCTCTGATTGGTTATTGCGACCAGCGTGACCTATAGGGCAGCTGCCATACTACAATGCCCATGATGCATTGCATTTCCGTTTCCGGTGGCCATCTTAAAACATAGAGCAAGTCTGTCATGTAAAATTGTTTTATTACGATAAATTAATTGAGAATCTACCGGGATATTTTTCATTTATAAGTCGCTCTGGAGTATAGGCCGCACCCCTGGCCAAAACATGTAAAAAAGTGCTACTTATAGTACAAAAAATACGGTACATTTGTGTCCTGACAGTCCTCAGTGTACCCCTCTGATGCTTTATCAGTGTTCAACAAGTTGAGAGCAGCGCAGTGAACGTGAATGAAGACGGAAGCTCTTTAAGACGCGCTCCTAAATGTGATGAGTGTGCACGTCGCTCGTGCGCACACAATCTCTTGCCTCGTTTTGCAGACAAACGATCACAGGACAATTTGTTTTTTTCTTTTTGTTAATCAGATGACAGATGGTCGTCCTAAGGACTTGGTCAGCACCAAGTCCTGCTGCGCACGGAAGAATGACTGAGCAAGAGTTTCGGTGGGAAAGTGTCCATCATCCTTTTGTCATTCCATCGAGGCGTCAGGCTGAGCACGTAAACACACAAACAGCAGTTCTGCGAAAGAAACTTTGCCTGCGTAACTCCCCCCACCTCTGTCCGGTTGAACTTATGTTTTTTCTTTTGTTCAATTAAAAAAAAAAAAAAAAAAGATTTGGTTGAACTTTGACCACGTCAGCCTGCCGACAAGCGGCAATGCACGCTCCCGTCAGAAGCGTCACGTCAAAAGCCGAGCTAAAGCGACGCTTCTGACGCTTCTAAAAAGCAACGCGTCTCATGCCTCTGACGCTTCAGACGCGTGAAAGGCCCATTAACCTGCAATAATGAGCCTGAAATAGCGCTGATCAAAATAATGAGGATAAAATCTATATCGGATTCCTGATTGGGATGCAACGTCCGATTTCGATCAAGTCTGAAACCACGTGATCGGGTCCGATTTTCGATCACGTGATCGGATTGGGACATCCCTTGTATTAACTGTATATATCTCTAGAAACTCTGAAGTATAAAGTCAAGGGCAGCCATGCCTTTGTTTAATATGCCAGCCAGAACAGCTTTAGGATGCTTTCAGAAATCCTTTTCAACTACCTGCATACAACCATCAGGGCTGTGGAAGAAAAATCACGTAGTTAACAGCCCGATCCTGCTGTTGTCAAGGTTTCTTGTACAGGTAGGAATTTGCTGAAAAAGACCTCAAGGATAGGTTGTCAAAATCAATTTACAACCCAGAGAGACGCCAAAGGCAAGGGAATGTTAATCACAGGATGAGCAACATGCTTCCACAACAGAAAAATGCAAATTTGAGAATGTCTGAGGAGAAAGTGATCACTTTAACATACTGAGACATGTGGGGACAAAACAAGGACAGGATTATGCTTTTATTGCAAGTGGCTTTTTTGTGGCGTCATTTAGTTTTCTCAGTTGGCATTTAAATTCTAAAGTTGTTAAATTAAAGGAAAGTGGTGATTGGGTTAAGATGTATGAATTAAGGATTGGCTTTGAATGTCTTTGTGGTTGTTAGGTCTCTCAGGTCTGTTGTTGTTCCTGGATTGTTTGGAAAATACAAATGTTGAAGGCTGGCTTTCACTTGACATGTCTGCGGTCATGTCGGTCATGACGAATAGGCAAGGTCAACACATTTTGTGTGGGCTTGTAACAGGCAGTTTCTGAACCAACGGCTGCCAGACTTGCTTATCTCAACAACTGACCAAAAATAGAGGAGAATGATGAGGTGGGAATTAAGATTCTCCAGTGAGTGCACAAGAAAAATCTTTAATTTTCCTGTTTGTGATGGTTTGAGAAAAAAAATTGTCAGACTGAGAGGAACTTTCGGGACCTGGGGATGACTCGGTTGTCTGCCTGGATTTTTGTCAAAAAGGACCCTGTGTGGTTCTGTGATGTGGTGGATGCAGAGACACGTGAAACAAGTGCACGCTCCCAGACCATTTTGATGAGTGACTGGCAGAAAAGCTGGAAAAGTATCGCAGTTTGTTCTTCCATTTCAGGTTGATTTTTCAGAACATTTTTGCAGTCCGGTGCCAAAAATAGCGTTTAAGTCAGATCTTAAAATCAAAAGCGCAGAAATGATTCTGCATGGTATTTTATTTCTCCATTTCATCTGAAATAACATTATGAACGCTGCCAGCGCCATACTTTTTAGCTCTGGTGACGCCAGATGCCAGCTCAAATAATATAAATTGTATAGAATTATCAGCATTCTGACAATCCCCTGCCAGTTGCTAAAGTGGCGAAAAGAGGCAGGCAGAAATGGGGCGATACAAGTGGAGGGAGCTGATGAGAGGAGACAGGAGAGTGGCCACAGCGGACAGCTGAGCGAAGATGCGATGTGAACCCAAGTACCTCAGTGACGTAAAGGAGAGGATGAGGAGAGACAGAAAGGAACGGAACAGAAATCCAACTGTGAGGAAAGCAGACATCACTTTAGCTTTTGGGCATTTCAGTTGTTCCTAATGTAAACTTCTTGGGCTCTCTTGATTTCTGTGTGACATCAGCACAGCCACCATCAGACCTTCAGTTACAGACACACACACACTCACAGCAGGTTTTCTTACTGGGCCAAGGACAAGTGTGCACTCTCTGCAGCTCCACCGACGGAGCGTTTGTCACAGTAATTGAGGTTAGATGGCGGCAGTGTGGTTGAGTAAATCGTTTCTCATAGTGCTGGCACAGTTGAACTTGTTCCCATGAATAACACTGACGCTGTTTTCTCTACTCTTCCTCATGTTTTTATCTCTTCATCTTCCCCTAATGCTCTCGTTCTTTCTTGCTTTCATCATTCATTCTACATCCTTTGCCATTTCCTAATCTACCCCCCTCATGGAATCACTTCTCTATGCACTTTTCTTGCTTTTCTCCTTCAATCCACCAATATTCCAGGTTCCCTCCACACTGGTCGGACATCGCCGCCTCCAGGCAGCGTCCCCGAGGAGCAGCAGCAAATTGCCCGTCAGGGCTCCTACACCAGCATCCACAGTGAAGGGGAGTTCATCCCCGAGACCCAGGACCCGAATGTAAGAGCCTGCAGAAGTGTAGAAGGCTGGGGGAGGCGGGGACTGTTGACTAGGATAACCAAACAGCTTTGTTATAATATACATGGGTTGTGTTGCTAGCTGACTTGTTTGGCGTATGTTTTTTGTAGGTAGTACACATAAACTTTGAGATTTGAAAAATTAAATTTGATTAAAACATGCTAAAGGTTTAATTGAGAAATAAACAAGGTACAGGCATCTGGGGTGGTCGTGAATTCAATTGCCACCACGATTTGAAAGGCGCACACACAAAATACATATGAATCTGACAAGCAACAACAGAACAGTCATTGCATTGCGACAGCTGTGTTAGTGGAAGTGAGGTGACAGCAGGGCTGATGGATAACATCATTGGTGGTGTAGGTGTACATTACTCCCTCAGGGGCAATAATTCACAATTTACATTATTTGAGACATATGAAGAAGCTTGGAGAGTCCACAAAATGACATTACATTGGGAATCATTTTTACCATAAACCTTTTTAAAGATCTTCATGATTGTCTGACCAAGTTTGAAACAAAGAAAGCCACAGGGAGAGATTAATAAACAGACTAACTGAAATTTCATACGATACTATAATCCAAAAAAGGTTCTTTGTCATTGTCTGAAAAAAACTACTGTTATTGTGTGAGTTCACATGTAAAAGTATGTGTAAAATGCTATTGTAAACATTTATACTTGCATAATACAGTAATTACACACTTGGTAAACAACTGCAAATTGTAATTCTAAGAACATCCTGAAATTAGAACAAATCAGTTAATGTAATATATTTGAAAAATGTAACTTCTGATCATTTTTTTTATTTAAGATTTTGTACAATGTCTGTAGTACTCTTTGTCCTTTGCCTTTGAAATTGAGACGAAGAAGAAGAGGAAGATCTCATTGAGTCATGAGGTCACTGTACAGAGATGTTTGGAGATGCCAGTATCTTTGCAGGAGAACAAAGGTCTAGGTTTTTAGGGTCCCGCTGCTTCCTGTCTTGCTGTAAGGATGTGAGACTTGGATGCTAACCAGTGCCCCAATGTGTTGACTGGATGTGTTTGGGACTATGTCTGTTTGGAGGATCCTTGAGTACTGTTGGGATGACTTTGTGTCAAATGAGCACTTACAGTAGTGTTCAGAATAATAGTAGTGCTATGTGATTAAAAAGATTAATCCAGGTTTTGAGTATATTTCTTATTGTTACATGGGAAACAAGGTACCAGTAGATTCAGTAGATTCTCAGAAATCCAACAAGACCAAGCATTCATGATATGCACACTCTTAAGGCTATGAAATTGGGCTATTAGTAAAAAAAAAAAAAAGTAGAAAAGGGGGTGTTCACAATAATAGTAGTGTGGCATTCAATCAGTGAGATTGTCAATTTTGTGGAACAAACAGGTGTGAATCAGGTGTCCCCTATTTAAGGTTGAAGCCAGCACCTGTGAACATGCTTTTCTCTTTGAAAGCCTGAGGAAAATGGGACGTTCAAGACATTGTTCAGAAGAACAGCGTAGTTTGATTAAAAAGTTGATTGGAGAGGGGAAAACGTATACACAGGTGCAAAAAATTATAGGCTGTTCATCTACAATGATCTCCGATGCTTTAAAATGGACAAAAAAAAAAGACGCGTGGAAGAAAATGGAAAACAACCATCAAAATGGATAGAAGAATAACCAGAATGGCAAAGGCTCACCCATTGATCAGCTCCAGGATGATCAAAGACAGTTTGGAGTTACCTGCAAGTGCTGTGACAGTTAGAAGACGCCTGTGTGAAGCTAATTTATTTGCAGGAATCCCCCGCAAAGTCCCTCTGTTAAATAAAAGACGTGCAGAAGAGGTTAAAATTTGCCAAAGAACACGTCAACTGGCCTAAAGAGAAATGGAGGAATATTTTGTGGACTGATGAGAGTAAAATTGTTCTTTTTGGGTCCAAGGGCCACAGACAGTTTGTGAGATGACCCCCAAACTCTGAATTCAAGCCACAGTTCACAGTGAAGACAGTGAAGCATGGTGGTGCAAGCATCATGATATGGGCATGTTTCTCCTACTATGGTGTTGGGCCTATATATCACATACCAGGTATCATGGATCAGTTTGGATATGTCAAAATACTTGAAGAGGTCATGTTGCCTTATGCTGAAGAGAACATGCCCTTGAAATGGGTGTTTCAACAAGACAGTGACCCCAAGCACACTAGTAAACGAGCAAAATCTTGGTTCCAAACCAACAAAATTAATCTTGGAGTGGAATAACAGCTGAAAGGTGCCACAAGATGGTTGACTCCATGCCTCGCAGATGTGAAGAAATCATGACAAACTGTGTTTATACAACTAAATACTAGTTTAGTGATTCACAATATTGCTAAAAAAGCAGTTTGAACATAATAGTTTTGAATTTGTAGCGTCAACAGCAGATGCTACTATTATTATGAACACCCCCTTTTCTACTTTTTTTTTTTTTTTTTTTTTACTAATAGCCCAATTTCATAGCCTTAAGAGTGTGCATATCATGAATGCTTGGTCTTGGATTTGTGAGAATCTACTGAATCTACTGGTACCTTGTTTCCCATGTAACAATAAGATATATACTCAAAACCTGGATTAATCTTTTTAGTCACATAGCACTACTATTATTCTGAACACTACTGTACTTAAAGAGAATAAGATGAGGAGTATCACTTGCGATTTCAGGGAACATCAGCTTCCACATTTTGGCATTTTGTTCATTTCTGTGTGCATGAAGCAGCATGCAGGTGCCTCAGTGTTGAAGTTTCAGTGACTGGAGAAGACCAAGGGGACACCCACATTTCACCTGGCTATAGCAGATATGTAGATGAATACTTTCAAGAGGTGGGCATGTGCCAAGTGTCTTCCTGGATGGTTTCCATCCAGGATCCAAGGTAGTTCTGTGGTGTTGTGGATGCAACTTTGCATACTGCCAGTGCATCCTCCCAGGCTATCCTTACCATCGTACAGCATAATACACTTAAGATGTTTAGTAGAGTGATTTTATCTTTGGTCTCACAGCAGAGCAGATAGGTCAGTGGGATAAGAGGATGGGCCATCAAAATGTTCACCTGGATTTGATTCCTAGTCACATACTGTACCCCCCCATCTGTATCTTTGGACAAGTCACTTCATCTGTTTTGTCCCAGTCCATCCAGCTGTAAATGTATACTGTCTTGGCTGGGAAGTAGCTTACTTTGGACTGGCCTCCTATCGAGGGGCAGTCATAGTGTCTCATCCACGTCACATTATGGATTTCAGGGATAAGCACCAAGATCTCAGGTTCTCAGGGCCTGTGTCGGGGTTACGTCTCCTTGAGATTATCAACAATATCATGCAGCACATTAAAGACTGCAAAAACAAAACAAAAAAATCCTTGACATTAGGTGAGGACCAGTGTTAAGACCCCCCCATCACAGATACAGTTAAAGTGATTCTGTGTGACAGTTCCGTGTGTGCATGTTTCAGACAGATCACACGTGGAGGCATGAAGAGAAGCAGCCATCCTCACAGCAACAATCATTTAATGAACAGTGGACTAATTCAGGATTTTTCTTCCTTTTATGATTAACTTGTAATTTTTATTGATGCTTTACCTCCATTGGGGAAACAACAGGTCTGAAACCGTTCACCACAAAAATTTGTCTGGCTGCCCAATCAGCAGAAGATAACTGCTCAGCTACCATAGTGTTGTGTTGCAGAGTGACATATTTTGTCAGGTGCACCTCTTCCTAATCAGTGCAGAAACCTGGGCAGGTTATTTGAGACTTTGGCTGTCTTGGACTTTCTGTTTGTCACTAGTAGTCTGTGATGACCTTGAAAATTCCAGTCATCTGCTGACCTTTGACCTGCAGCATCTACAGTTTCATGTCTCTGACCAGCCCTCTGTTCGCTGTCTCACTTTCACTGGGCTGTCACATCAAGATAAAACCCCCTTTGTATATACTGTATATTACCAAAAAAAAAAACCCTTTTGACAAGACAAATCACACTGCAGCAGGGTCAACTTAATTTGTTAGTGAGAAATTGTTGTTGGTTGTTTGTCTGCGTGTGAATGCATGCCCAATGCATGGTACAGGATGCAGCAAATTATTTTTCACTGTTTAACATTTTCATCCTACGTGCTTGGTGATGCTGAGTAGCACTTTCTCATTATATCTGTCAGATGCTGGATCCCTTCGGGAGTGCGGACAATTCGCTGTCAAGCAGCTGTCAATCAATAGATCAAGCACTGGACAGGTGAGCCATCGTGCACGGGGATGATTTATGATTCCAGTCTATGTGATGGGAACACTTAAGCTCGAATGACAATCTGTACGTTCCAGAGGTTCTCAAACTAGGTTATAAATGGTGTGAAAGGCCGGCGTAGCTCCCTGACCCTGCCTGCGTGGAAAGAATTAGGTCACTTTGCTGTTGCCATAGAGACCCAACTCTTATCTGGACGCCTGGATTCCACCGTTATCATGACTGAGTGGGAGACGGGAAAGAGCGAGCAGGACCACAGAGCTCAGTGTAGGAAGAAAAGAAGTTTCAACAAGAACATGAAAAGCGGTTGAAGTGGAGAAGTGCTGCAGTGAAAAGAAAGAACTGAATGTGAAAAAAGTAATAAAAGTGCAAGAGTGAGATAGAGCTTGGGGGGTGGTGTATAGGACGGAAACAGCTCTACCTGCACGAGGCTTATCTGGGCTCCAGACTTCAGAACAATGACAGGAAACGACTGCATGGAACTTTTCGTTGTAAGCGGGCATACGTGCCCCTTATCCAGGGTCTCGTGGCTCTGCGCCGCCCCTGGTCAGCAGAGACGTCATTGTCTGTTGGGCTGTGGTGCTGCCAACATCCAGCAGGGGTGGGAGACGGAGGTTTGGGTTTATGTTGATACAGTGAGCATGCACACCCGCAATGGAGAGAAGCAGCAGATCAGAATAATGCACATTTGTTGGGTTTGTGTTACAGTTTCAGCCACGTCTCGTCAACTGTCTTCCGTAACTCTGAATGTCGTCTGTTTATTGACAGTCCAAATTAAAAGCACAGCAGCTGCATATAAAAAGTCATTTTGAGGCATTTTATGGTCTAATCAATTCTTGAGTTGTAGTTTATGCTGATGAAAAACTGTCTGAAATGTCAAATCATTTTTAAGCTTTTTCTACCTCTTGTCATTTCAGTCCTCCTTTCTCACAAAACAGCCGTGACAATAATTACCTGAACCTCAATTATGAATACAAAGGTAAGTTTGTTCTACAGCAGTGGGTCTTTTATTGTCTCAACATTTTTTGGTAATTACATGAGCATGAAGCACAGCTGATCTGTGCAGTCGTGACTAAAACACTGCAGCAAAACACTCATTATTAGAAACAAGGTGCATTTTTTTTTTTTTTAGTAGTACAACCCCTGGCAAAAATTATGGAATCACCGGCCTCAGAGGATGTTCATTCAGTTGTTTAATTTTGTAGAAAAAAAGCAGATCACAGACATGACACAAAACTAAAGTCATTTCAAATGGCAACTTTCTGGCTTTAAGAAACACTATAAGAAATCAAGAAAAAAAGATTGTGGCAGTCAGTAATGGTTACTTTTTTATACCAAGCAGAGGAAAAAAATATGGAATCACTCAATTCTGAGGAAAAAATTATGGAATCACCCTGTAAATTTTCATCCCCCGAATTAACACCTGCATCAAAAAAAAATGAGGTGGACTTCATAGATAATTGGCAAAGCTTCTGGGGAAAACCTGGTCTTGTTAGGAGAGACGGCATCCATCCCACTTTGGATGGAGCAGCTCTCATTTCTAGAAATCTGGCCAATTTTCTTAAATCCTCCAAACCGTGACTATCCAGGGTTGGGACCAGGAAGCAGAGTTGTAGTCTTACACACCTCTCTGCAGCTTCTCTCCCCCCTCATTACCCCATCCCTGTAGAGACGGTGCCTGCTCCCAGACCACCAACAACCATGCAAAAATCTATTTAAGCATAAAAATTCAAAAATAAAAAATAATATAGCACCTTCAAGTGCACCACAGACTAAAACAGTTAAATGTGGTCTATTAAACATTAGGTCTCTCTCTTCTAAGTCCCTGTTGGTAAATGATATAATAATTGATCAACATATTGATTTATTCTGCCTTACAGAAACCTGGTTACAGCAGGATGAATATGTTAGTTTAAATGAGTCAACACCCCCGAGTCACACTAACTGTCAGAATGCTCGTAGCACGGGCCGGGGCGGAGGATTAGCAGCAATCTTCCATTCCAGCTTATTAATTAATCAAAAACCCAGACAGAACTTTAATTCATTAGAAAGCTTGACTCTTAGTCTTGTCCATCCAAATTGGAAGTCCCCAAAACCAGTTTTATTTGTTATTATCTATCGTCCACCTGGTCGTTACTGTGAGTTTCTCTGTGAATTTTCAGACCTTTTGTCTGACTTAGTGCTTAGCTCAGATAAGATAATTATAGTGGGCGATTTTAACATCCACACAGATGCTGAGAATGACAGCCTCAACACTGCATTTAATCTATTATTAGACCCAATTGGCTTTGCTCAAAATGTAAATGAGTCCACCCACCACTTTAATCATATCTTAGATCTTGTTCTGACTCATGGTATGGAAATAGAAGACTTAACAGTATTCCCTGAAAACTCCCTTCTGTCTGATCATTTCTTAATAACATTTACATTTACTCTGATGGACTACCCAGCAGTGGGGAATAAGTTTCATTACACTAGAAGTCTTTCAAAAAGCGCTGTAACTAGGTTTAAGGATATGATTCCTTCTTTATGTTCTCTAATGCCATATAACAACACAGTGGAGAGTAGCTACCTAAACTCTGTAAGTGAGATAGAGTATCTCGTCAATAGTTTTACATCCTCATTGAAGACAACTTTGGATGCTGTAGCTCCTCTGAAAAAGACAGCTTTAAATCAGAAGTGCCTGACTCCGTGGTATAACTCACAAACTCGTAGCTTAAAGCAGATAACCCGTACGTTGGAGAGGAAATGGCGTCTCACTAATTTAGAAGATCTTCACTTAGCCTGGAAAAAGAGTCTGTTGCTCTATAAAAAAGCCCTCCGTAAAGCTAGGACATCTTTCTACTCATCACTAATTGAAGAAAATAAGAACAACCCCAGGTTTCTTTTCAGCACTGTAGCCAGGCTGACAAAGAGTCAGAGCTCTATTGAGCTGAGTATTCCATTAACTTTAACTAGTAATGACTTCATGACTTTCTTTGCTAACAAAATTTTAACTATTAGAGAAAAAATTACTCATAACCATCCCAAAGATGTATCGTTATCTTTGGCTGCTTTCAGTGATGCCGGTATTTGGTTAGACTCTTTCTCTCCGATTGTTCTGTCTGAGTTATTTTCATTAGTTACTTCATCCAAACCATCAACATGTTTATTAGACCCCATTCCTACCAGGCTGCTCAAGGAAGCCCTACCATTATTTAATGCTTCGATCTTAAATATGATCAATCTATCTTTGTTAGTTGGCTATGTACCACAGGCTTTTAAGGTGGCAGTAATTAAACCATTACTTAAAAAGCCATCACTTGACCCAGCTATCTTAGCTAATTATAGGCCAATCTCCAACCTTCCTTTTCTCTCAAAAATTCTTGAAAGGGTAGTTGTAAAACAGCTAACTGATCATCTGCAGAGGAATGGTCTATTTGAAGAGTTTCAGTCAGGTTTTAGAATTCATCATAGTACAGAAACAGCATTAGTGAAGGTTACAAATGATCTTCTTATGGCCTCGGACAGTGGACTCATCTTCGTGCTTGTTCTGTTAGACCTCAGTGCTGCTTTTGATACTGTTGACCATAAAATTTTATTACAGAGATTAGAGCATGCCATAGGTATTAAAGGCACTGTGCTGCGGTGGTTTGAATCATATTTGTCTAATAGAATACAATTTGTTCATGTAAATGGGGAATCTTCTTCACAGACTAAAGTTAATTATGGAGTTCCACAAGGTTCTGTGCTAGGACCAATTTTATTCACTTTATACATGCTTCCCTTAGGCAGTATTATTAGACGGTATTGTTTAAATTTTCATTGTTACACAGATGATACCCAGCTTTATCTATCCATGAAGCCAGAGGACACACACCAATTAGCTAAACTGCAGGATTGTCTTACAGACATAAAGACATGGATGACCTCTAATTTCCTGCTTTTAAACTCAGATAAAACTGAAGTTATTGTACTTGGCCCCACAAATCTTAGAAACATGGTGTCTAATCGGATCCTTACTCTGGATGGCATTACCCTGACCTCTAGTAA
Organism: Thalassophryne amazonica; assembly: GCF_902500255.1. Classification (NCBI taxonomy): domain Eukaryota; kingdom Metazoa; phylum Chordata; class Actinopteri; order Batrachoidiformes; family Batrachoididae; genus Thalassophryne; species Thalassophryne amazonica. The sequence goes on along the minus strand of NC_047103.1, from coordinate 45,013,716 downwards.
TACTGTGAGAAATCTTGGAGTCATTTTTGATCAGGATATGTCATTCAAAGCGCATATTAAACAAATATGTAGGACTGCTTTTTTGCATTTACGCAATATCTCTAAAATTAGAAAGGTCTTGTCTCAGAGTGATGCTGAAAAACTAATTCATGCATTTATTTCCTCTAGGCTGGACTATTGTAATTCATTATTATCAGGTTGTCCTAAAAGTTCCCTAAAAAGCCTTCAGTTAATTCAAAATGAGTACTAACGGGGACTAGAAGGAGAGAGCATATCTCACCCATATTGGCCTCTCTTCATTGGCTTCCTGTTAACTCTAGAATAGAATTTAAAATTATTGTTCTTACTTATAAGGTTTTGAATAATCAGGTCCCATCTTATCTTAGGGACCTCGTAGTACCATATCACCCCAATAGAGCGCTTCGCTCTCAGACTGCAGGCTTACTTGTAGTTCCTAGGGTTTGTAAGAGTAGAATGGGAGGCAGAGCCTTCAGCTTTCAGGCTCCTCTCCTGTGGAACCAGCTCCCAGTTCAGATCAGGGAGACAGACACCCTCTCTACTTTTAAGATTAGGCTTAAAACTTTCCTTTTTGCTAAAGCTTATAGTTAGGGCTGGATCAGGTGACCCTGAACCATCCCTTAGTTATGCTGCTATAGACGTAGACTGCTGGGGGGTTCCCACGATGCACTGTTTCTTTCTCTTTTTCTCTGTATGCACCACTCTGCATTTAATCATTAGTGATCGATCTCTGCTCCCCTCCACAGCATGTCTTTTTCCTGGTTCTCTCCCTCAGCCCCAGCCAGTCCCAGCAGAAGACTGCCCCTCCCTGAGCCTGGTTCTGCTGGAGGTTTCTTCCTGTTAAAAGGGAGTTTTTCCTTCCCACTGTAGCCAAGTGCTTGCTCACAGGGGGTCGTTTTGACCGTTGGGGTTTTACATAATTATTGTATGGCCTTGCCTTACAATATAAGGCGCCTTGGGGCAACTGTTTGTTGTGATTTGGCGCTATATAAAAAAAAATTGATTGATTGATTGATTGATCAAATCAGATCTGCTCATTGACATTGACCCTATGTGTCTTTTTGCAAGGAATGTTTTTGCAGTTTTTGCTCTATGGCAAGATGCATTATCATCTTGAAAAATGATTTCATCATCCCCAAACATCCTTTCAATTGTCCAAAATATCAACATAAACTTGTGCATTTATTAATGATGTAATGACAGCCATCTCCCCAGTGCCTTTACCTGACATGCAGCCCCATATCATCAATGACTGTGGAAATTTACATGTTCTCTTCAGGCAGTCATCTTTATAAATCTCATTGGAAAGGCACCAAACAAAGGTTCCAGCAGTATTAATAGTTGTAGTAAAAAAAAAAAAGGCTTCTAAACGGGACCTTTAATCTAGGGGTGTTGTTGGGGGGGCACATCCTTGCCCCACGCCCCCATTCCATCTGGATTCGCCCCTGTTTTGTTATCGCGTCGCAGAGGATCAGCTGTTTTTAGCAGCAGATACAGATTGGCTCAGCTCAGAATTCTAAATAAAGGAGAAAAAAAAGCATAAAAATGTCTTTGTAAAGCTCAGTGCAGGTGTGTTGTTGTCACCGTGCTTTAAGAGGTGACGAGTCGTCGCTGCTGCAGAAAACCGCGGATGAAAAGCTCACAGCTCGCTTAAAATGGGCAGTTCAGTCGAACCCCAACCCCCTGCCCACGGACCAAGTTTAATGCTGCTATCGACCCACAATGCAAAAATAATAGTAATGTACAGTGACTTGGAGAAGTAACTTTAATCTGATTACTGATTTGGAAGGATTAACGCGTTAGATTACTCATTAATAAAAAAAAGTGGTTAGATTAGAGTAATGCTTTACTAAGTAACGCGTTACCAGCATCACTGGTGAGGACACACATTATTTGGTGGTTTTACAAGAAACTACTTAAAATGACGAATAGATAATTATGAAGATGTTTCATATCTAGATTATATTTCTTGCAAAGCTCAGTTCTTTATGAGATGATGGCAGGAGGACAGTATGTGACAGTGTCGTAACTCTTCCCACTAAATCTTCCATGTCGTTATGCTGCATTCTCTTCTTTCCAAGCCTGTTTCCCTTTTGTCTGTCCCGTCACATCTCCCGTCTCCTGTTTTCTTGACTTTTAAGGATCTTTACTGTCACCTTTTAAAGCCCCTTCCCGATCCTTCGGGCCCATGTCCTTTCCTTCAGAACATAGATCAAATAGAGCAAGATGACACGATAGCACCCTCTTAATCCTGATGAACAGAGAAACTGCAGCAGCTCCCAATCTGCTCATTTCACGTCTGTAAATTGAAAAGGCAGCACTGCACAATCTGTGCACACTTTGGTGGTGGGGCTTTTGTATGTAGCTGCATTGCATGAAGATTTGCGTGCACATGCACGCACAAATATACACGCACTCCCCCTCCCATGCAGCCCTTCCTGCTGAGGCCTACAGTATTTGTTTACCATTCCCTGTGAGTAGATTTTTCCTCTCCGTGCCGTGCTGCCAAACACAAAAAATAACTCCCGTCTCCATGGGATACAGCTGCAAAAAAACAGCGCGAGGGGAGGCAGTCATCTGACAGAACAGCTGCTTTCAATTGCAAGTGGCTCAGTTTAGTGTGTATGAGGGTGAGCCTGTGTCAGCAGTGCTCCCCACCTGCCTTTAGTTACTGCTCCGCTGGGTACGTCGATAAGGCTAACCTAGCACACGTGAGCCATTTTCTGCTCTCGTGGGTGCAATGAGGCAATACAACAGCTTTGTGTGGTGCTTGAAAACCTGTCAGGTGACCTGATGCCTATTAAAAATGAGTTTGATTGGACACACTATAATGTGTAGAAACACTGAATTTTGAGGAGATATTAGCAGGGGTGGCGATCAAGTGGTTAGTGCACTTGGTTTCAGTGCAGAAGGTTCCCAGTTCAATTTCAGCCCAGCCACATTTCTCCATGTAATGTGGAGTTGCTTCAGGAAGGGCATCCGGTGTAAAACTTGCACCAAATCCATGTGCAGATCCACCTTGGATCTGCTGTGGCGACCCTGATTGAAAACAAGGGAGCAGCCGAAGCGGCTTGCTACGGAAGAATGCAAATGTGAATGATTGTTCTTTTTCTTAGTGCACATTGGCTTCAGTGGAGTATTTATTATACTGAACTTGAAAAGTAAAACGCGCCCTTGTAATGTGCGAATCCGGTGGTAATCTGAGTAGGTAAATGTTGAATGTATATCCCAACTGACGAGTCTGCCTCACTGCCCCCTCTTCAGGTCGACACGGGAAAGGCGGGACTTTCCCTCGCCAGTTCCAGTTGCCGAATCGCAGCAAGGATTATGGAGACCGTAAGAAACTGACTTTTCTTGACCAATAATTGCAACAACATAATGGCACAGGTTAAATAGATGTGTTTCTATGGTTCTGCAGTACAACACACTCCCACTTTGTTTTATTTCAGCTGCGCATGGCTGATAGGACAGCAGTCTTGACCTTTGCACAAAATATCCTTAAATGTTGTTGACTGTTGTGCTCCCTAGGTAGATTTTGTGCATATTGTGCTTACTTACTGTCCCCGGCAGCTGCTAGTAAATGCTTACTCAGAGGCTAACCTTGGCTAGCAGTGATTTACGTTTCCCTGTGGTGAACCCAATCTTGTATGAAAACACAGCGCTCTGCTTCCTGTCTGACAGGAAGTGGGATGGAGGCAAAGGGAAATCTGGCTTTAGTTGGCCAAGACTACACTTTATGCACATCACCTGCAGAAGAACTGTTTACTCTATGTAGAGAATTTGAAACTGGTGTGCAGTGCCACCAGAAGATGCCACCGCCTGAGAGTCTGAACTTACATTACCATGCCTCATTTCTTTCTTTTTTTTGTTATATATGTGTATTTTCAGGTCGTAGGACACTTCCCAGGAGCTTCATGCCTCAGGAGAACCTGTTCCAGCTGGTTCCCTCCAGTCGTACACGCAGTTATACTGGAGACACTACGTTACAGTACAGTGATATACGTGCACTGGGCCGTGCTACTGACAAAAGCTGCCCACGTGGAACAGCTAAATGTGAGTTGTTCTCTTGAAGACAGGTATTTTGACTTGATCTGAACCATAAAGTAAAAAAAAAAGTAGAGCAGACATCAAACTCTTTCTGTGATGTTTTCATTTGCCATCTCATATAAGCATTTTGCTGCAATTCTCTGTGTTTGCTTTTGGTTTTTGGGTGACAGTTGATTTGTGGCCTTCTCTGTAAATTCGGTACATGACTTCAGTTTGTTTTTGTGCATTGAGATTCAATATTTATTGCTGTGATTGCTTCAAACTTTCAGTTTACATGTTGTGATTCTGATTTTGAAGCATTCAGCAGTTAGCCAGTAGACTGGATGACCAGCTGATCCACTCCCCAAACTTTTGTGGTATAAGCAGTTTGATTTGTTTACATTGTGTAACTTGATTCAATTCTTTAGACAAGATGGCAGCCCGAGTTACTTGTTACTGTCTGGTTTATTGAATGATGATATTCGCTCTGTTCTTATTCTTTTTATCTCCATGATGTTACCACTACAGTTGGTCCTCAACGTCCCATGTGTTTATGTCCCACGTGTTTGTCTGTCCACATAGAAAGATTTGCTTTCGAACACGGTTTACTTTAATGAACTCCTGTTTGCTCTGCGACAGCACAACTTTGTTGCTTTGTAGGATGTGTCCACATGGTCTGTGGAAGAAAGATGGGGATATGCCCCCACTTTTAGAAAGGAAGAGGGGTGTGTGGCTTGCTGCAGCTCCTTTTCAGTTAAAGCAACACATCTGCTCATTTCTTCCAGAACAGGAAATGCCATGTTTTTAGGTTGTTCTAGCTCCATATTTGTCAGGTGTTTTAGCCTACAAGACAACTAAGACAACTGGGGGCTTCATTTGTAAGTGTTTTGCATGCGCAAAAACCATGCTTACGCACTTTCCCACACACGAAGTGGTATTTATAAAGGAAAAATGTGCAGGGGTGGACGAGTCTATTTTCAGCTATATTGGACTCTTTTTCCATAATAATTTCCAGTTGTTCTTTGCTCTTAGTTTAAATACGAATGTTGGCACAGACATGTCTGGGCTTGTTCCAGCAGACACATGTAAAGTAGGTCTTTTGTTTGCATGTGATTTGTGAAGCCTTTTTGTTAATCACACGGTTCTCATGGCCACTGTTTCTTGTGTATAAATAAAAGTTTCTTCAGGTTCTCACTTTTCACTCAGGGTCACCACAGCAGATCTGATATGGATCTGCATGTTGCTTTGGCATAGGTTTTACATGGGACGCTTTTACTGATGGAACTCCATGTTACATGGTTGAATGGGCACAGATGGTGTTGAGCTTGGAACCTTCTATTTTGGAAGCAAGTGCACTGACCATTGATAACATATCTGATTTACCATTCATAGCCTGCATTGTAAAGAAATGTGTTCTAAATTTTATTTTTTACTGAATTTATATATATATATATATATATATATATATATATATATATATATTAAAATAGTGTGTGTGTGTGATAATAGCTTGCAGAATTCTACTGCTCCACTGACCAAATTTAGTTTGATTATTAAGGATGTGTTTCTTCACATCTTGGGCTGGTTTGTCTTACCTATACATGTGTATCTAGAACCCAAAGCCAGCATCGTGTGATCTTTGGTTTTCTGTTCTTCAAGTATGCAGCATTTAGGGAAAATAACCCAAAAGCCTTGAAGCTCCTTGAACATAGAATAATTCTTACACTAATGTTAACTGTCCAGACTGATTACGTTTGGTTGAATCACATCGATTCTGAAGGACCAAGAAACTCATACCATTGGTAAATGTGTTTGCTTCAGGTTTTTGTCATAGTAATGTTGTGTGTTGCAGAGGACAGAATCATCGTCTTCATTCAGACTGTGGCCTCAGATTGGGCCGTGTCAAAGGCTGCAGTCCTTGGGTGGCATTGCCTAGAAACTGTCTTTGTCATGGAACGAAAGCTCAGCTAAGCAGTCTGTGACCGACCTGTCAGTCTCCTGTATCTCTCACCCACACACGACAAAACTATCTAACTCGGCCACAAATAACCCTGGTAATTCCAAAACAAAGTCTCAGAGTTTGGTTGTTCTGAGATGATTGGTCGTGGTTTTGACAGCTTTGTGCTGGCTGTGCTGAGTGTGGTTTTATTCAGTTGTCTGGGGTTTTCCTTCTGCCTCATATCATCTCAGAGGGTCTGCGGTGGGCATTGCTTAACAGCACTGTAGTAGATATGACGTCTGGTCTTTGTACAGCTATGTTGCCAGTAACATTTGGCTCTTGCAGTGGGTTTTGACATATGCTTGAGAGTTAGTATTTGCTCAAATCAGTATATCATGCTGGATTTGTCTGCCTCTGGAGGCTCAGTAATGAATTACTCTTGTGTTTTCATTATCTCATATTTTGTTTCGGCAGCTCCACGGGCGCCAGTAAATTGGCGACAAGGAAAGCTCCTGGGGCGCGGTGCTTTCGGGGAAGTCTACCAGTGCTATGATGCCGACACGGGCCGAGAGTTGGCCGCCAAGCAGGTGCCCTTTGATCCTGATTGCCAAGAAACTAGTAAGGTGAGATGTCCTGGAATGTAAACTGTACCTCTGCATGGAAACATTTGGGCATCTTTGGATTTTTACACATTTTGTTTTTTCTGATGTCTATGAATAAAATTATTTAGGTTTGTTGACGTTAAAAAAAATTCTAAAATAACACAGCTTAAACTCAGTAAAACAGACCTCCACAACATAATAAATAAAAATATGTATGGACACTACAACTAAATCATCACTTTTACAGTTGGGGGATGATATATCAGGCATGGGAGTTTTCCAGGGATCCATCAGGGCTGTGAAAATGCCGCGGATCCGCGGGATTCCGCGGATTTCATCATGGGGATGGGGCAGGGGTGTTAGTGTTGTAGAATAGAATAGAAAGCCTTTATTGTCATTATACACAGCAAACACAGTCTGCATAGTACAACAAGATTAGGGATTGTACTCTTTAATCGTGATTGTTACTGAGTTTTTAAAATGCTTATCGCAAAGCGTTCTTTTTTTTACGACATCATGCAAGTTTTATAAGTCCGCGGACACTGATCTGTGTGTTACAGATACAAATCAGTTTCCTCGGATCCACAGAGTTTCGAGGAGAATAAATGTCACTCAAAGCCTGGCTGTTATGACAGTTGTCGTAAAACGGGACTGGTTGGTTGCGGCGGCGACGCTGTGTGGCTCCTGTGCGAAGCTTAGCTAAACGTAGCATGTGGACATCGCAAACTTTTACAACTTTCAAGTTTTTAAAAGAAGAATTTTGCAGCATGTCTGTGTCACGGAGCGACATCAGACATAGCGAAGATGGCGAGAAAGATGGTTTGAAAAAGTCTGATAAGGACAAGAATCCGTGGAATTGTTGCTGGCTTCATGAACACACCTGAAAGATAAACGGGAAAAGCGAACTGGTAAGAATTTTTTTCCTCTCTCTGGAAAATAAACATTGTGTTGTTCAAACAGGAGTTCAGAAAAGATTATGTGCCTTTTTTTCTTTCATTAATCTAGACCTTCTTTCATTGAAAAAAAAAGACATTGTGGCTTTGAATGAATTTAGCCTACATGAATTTACACAAGAATGTAAATTAGTTTTTATTAATGTAGACTTTTTTCATGGGAAAAAAGACACTGTGGCTTTGAGTGGATTTACAGGAATTTACACAAGAATGTGTGGCTTTTTACTATAAGGTATGTTATTGGTATTTTACCCTGATTTTTAAAATATTCTACAAGCTTTAGCTGTGGTTTTTGAAATACTCTAACAGTCTTTTCAGTCTAAATGAATTTGATGTAGTTTAATTGTTCTGAGTTAATGCATAATTTGGTTTACAATTGAAACGAAAATCATACCAGGTCCTACTTCCACGTCGTATTCTGTTGTTTCAACATGATCATTGACGGTTCAAATAAAAGGTTGAATGTAGGATCATTTAAATATGCACTAATTTTGAGATTTGTTCTTCCAGGAGATGTTGAAAATGTATCAGTAGATGAAAATTTTTAATTTGGTTTCTGGGGCCCCACAAGGCCCTAGACCCTGGCTAGACCCTGACCCTCACAATTTTCATTTCACAGCCTTGATCCATGGATTTCCAACTTTTTCACCTTCATCTGGACCATTTTTGAGATTAGTGTAAATCTGTTGAGGAAATTGTTTTTGTGGTGTCTGTTGGGAATCGCTTGCTGGTTTTACTGATGTTTTTCACTGGCGATCGTTTTCCTGAGCCACTGTCTAAACAAACATTTTTTTAATGACCTTTCACACGTTATTCTATTAAAATCCATTTACAAGCGAACGGGAACCAGACTAGCATTACCGGCTTACAAAATGCAGAATTTCAACCCAGCCAGTCAGAATGTGTCTAATAAAACGCTTTCCTGGATTTCAGGAAAGCACCATCATTTAATTTCTGAGCTGTTTTCACCAACTGCACGGAGATTACAGTTTCAGCCTGGAAATGGCTAAAATAATTGAAAACAATAATGAGGGTCATGTCCGGGAAGTCGACAGCCATATCAAGAACCGTTTTAGGTGGACTTGGCAAGAATGAAGAATTGAGTTGGATGGAACACGCTTGGGTTTAAATCGAGTATAAATTTGTACCCGCCATGCACACAAGGGGCGGGTGTGTGTATAAATTCCGGCCCAATCTGAACCAGAAAGAAAGATCCAAAGAGGAAGGTCACATCCAGATCAGTAAATGGAAAAACTTTGAATCGTCCAGAATCATTGGCACTGATGAAGCACTCACCGCTGAAATGCAGCAGCCTGAAGAGGAAGAAAAAGATCCCAAACCCACTCCAGATGAAGAAATCATCATCATCCAGGAAGGAATTGCACTTCAAATGGTCAAAACTATTGTAATATGGCAAGGTAAGCTGATTTTAACTTTTTTTTAGTCAACCTCATTAACTTGATATTGTAGGCCACAATTTGCGCGAGTTAACGGGGTTCACGTGTGTGTGTGAGTGAATATTATATATTTTTTTTTATTTTTTGAAGAACCTTAATTTTTTTGCAGTTGAACAAGTTCTGGTTGCATTCCTGTGAGTAAACATTGTCAGAGCAACTCTTCATTTTTAACTAAAAACAGTTGTCTTCACTGATACTTCGATATCCGGGGTGAGTAATGAGAAAGGAATGCCTAGTGAAGTACTGCCAGTAAATAAGAGAAAGTTGGACCTGTCTTACTTGATAATCTGTCATGATGGGACAAGTCATTCAATCATTCACTGTATCTCATCAAGAAGACCTAGTACCTACTACATTAGCATAAATATTGCATGAAAGCTCTAGAAATAAGTACCTTCAAACCACTGAAATTTATAAAATTAACACCCAGGATTGCCCTCAAAATCACTCAAAAATGCTCAAATTTCACAAGCTTCCTGGGGTGACATAAGGGGAGTGACATAGGCTGTTGAGCACTTTAGTAGTGGTGATAGTAGTACTAGTAGTAGTTAAGGGGAGAGACACTTGTGCTGCACCATCATTGACAATTGTGCTAAAACGTTGGTATGATTCTTTTTCCTTTGAACTTTTTCCCTCTTCATTTTTGCAAGTAACAGTAGTAGTAGCATAGTAGTGATAGTGGTAGTGATAACACCTCTCTCTTCTTGAGGCAGCATTAGTTATGCCCTAACAGTTCCATGGAATCTGGGATAGGTGGGAGGTGACAGCTTTGTTGGTGAAGATGTTATTTCATTTCACTCTCTGACTCAAATCCACCCTGGGGTGGGTAATCAACTAGTAATTTAATATAACCCATTCCTGCATTTAAGGCTTGCAGCACATAGCAAAAAAGTTGTGATGGGGCACTTTATTTTACACAAAACTAAATTATAACTTTTACAGACGTTTTGTTTTTGTTTTTTTAGACAACTTGGGATGTCAGGGGATAGATAGATCAACACTTTGAAGTCACTGAATATGTCTTAACTTTAATTTACATCGGTCATTAAGAAATGTAAACATTATGGTGCTGTACGCTAAATCTGTCAAGTAGGCAGCTCACAAAAAAATGAGTGATCATGCTGGAAGGAGACTTGTGAGGGAAGCCATCGAGATACCCATGGCAGGTCTGAAAGAATTATAGCCTTATGTGGATGTGAGTGGAGAACCTGGGAATGGTGCAACATTTGCTTGTTACATGCCCATTCAGAGCTTCATGCTGGACTGAAAGAGAGAAGGATTGTAAAACAGGAAAGCAGATCACATCTGGGCTTGCCTTTCCCATGTGCCTTCTGGCAAATTTCAGCTGAAATTTTGCATATTCTTTTTAAGAAAATCCTCCTCTATTCTATTTCATCATGAAGCTGTACTGGTGATGCAACAGACAAAAGTTGCACAATGCACAGTTTCTACAACAATAGTAGCCGTGGTCCTTCAATTTTTGAGAATTGCCTACTTGTCACAGATTCATCATATAGTAAAATATTGTTTGTATTTATTAATAACTGATGTAAATGAAGTCTCACGCATATTCAGTGACTAGGAAATGTTCATGTATCCATCCCCTGACTTGTCTCAAGAAAACTGACTGTAAAAATGACGATTTAGTCATTATATATATAAAATAAACTGCCCCATCTTAACTTTTTTGGAATGTGTTGGAAGCCTAAAATGCAAGAATGGATGTATATTAATTGTAGGCAGCTCTGCAAAACTGAGTGACCATGCCAGAATGAGACTAGTGAGGGAAGCCACCAAGACATCCATACAGCTTCATGGTAGAGGAGACAGAGAAAGAATTTCTCCAAAAGAAGGCATAAAATTTCAGTGCTAAGCATTAGCCCGCCCCCTTTTTTGAAGAAAGTAGGTTAAATGTCCACCTGAAATTATCAATCAATCAATCAATGAACTTTTTTCTTGTATAGCGCCAAATCACAACAAACAGTTGCCCCAAGGCGCTCCACATTGCAAGGCAAGGCCATACAATAATTATAATTAAATTAAGATTTAATGAATAAGAAAAGGACAAAAAAGTGGACACAGTCAGGTGAGTTATTTGTGATATATTTTTTATTTGTGATTAAAATACACATTTAATTGAAATTGGCATTCCGATGTGTACATGGTATTGGCCATACTCGTGCATCAGCCCGCCCCCTCTTAAGGCAGAATTTGGCATGGAGAGCCTCCATGCTGGACCCTCTGATGGGAGAACGGGAGTGTATATATAACAATATGTAATGGCCCAGTGGTACCCAAACATTTTTATGTTGCTGTATGCATATGTTATGTAAGTCAAGATCTCACATGTACTGTCAATCTGAAGCACTCTGCTGTTTTCTCCGTAGGAGGTGAACGCTCTGGAGTGTGAGATTCAGCTGCTGAAGAATCTGCGTCATGACCGAATTGTTCAGTACTATGGCTGTCTGCGGGATCTTGACCAGAGGAAACTCACCATTTTTGTTGAGTTCATGCCGGGGGTATGTATTTTGCACAGCATGTCATTTGAATACAGCAACAGGAATGTGTCACAATAATTAGTGAATGTCATGTATATTGAATGGCTTGAGATATGTACACAGGCATCAAATATCAAATTCAATCTTTGCTTTCCTCTTCTGCGAAGAATAAATGTGATTTGTCTCCTGCTGTCGTCAGAACCTCACTCGTGAATGTCAGCATAATAACTCAGTTTACGAGATCGTTTTCCCTCTAAATGAGTGCCTTAATGAGCTGCTGTCGCCTGTGAACCCTGAGTCTGTTTTTATATTTCCAGGGCTGTTTTTTTTTTTTTTTTAAGTGGCGTTGAGTGTCTTAGTCACACATTGTCTGGAAAGTGGAAATGTTTGTTTGGCTGGAGTTTGTTGGCAGAGCCAAGTTTTTGTGTGACTGCAGCCAGCAGAACCTGTGGACCGGCAGCACTGCTGTGGCCGATCGATAACACTTTGGCGGTACTGTTGGGGGGGGGGGGGGGCAGGTGTGCCTCGGAGGAGCTGAGGTCCATTGAGGGAGAAGTGAAGTATGTGGACATTTTGTATGTATCATGTGCTCAAACATGCATCACAAATGTCTTTGTGACTGTGTTCTCCTACAGAATACAGGAAGTGTAAGATAATGCTTCACATTTGACAGCACTTGTACAAATAAAGCAGATTACCGCAGATAACGCTGTATGTTGCTATGCATCATGTTTGTGTTCAAACTTTGCTCTGAGGCAGCTTGAACACATAAAAAAAGACCAGAGAAAGCCCTTGGAATATTAAAGTATATATGTGTTTTTAAATGTCCTTGCTCCATTTAAAAATGATCTAAATTCTTTCACCGCGTTTCATGAAGATCACCTTGATTTCAAAACAATCTCGTTGAAAAATCTTTTGATTTTTTTTTTTTTTTTTTGCATCTAACTCTTCACAAGGATTCATCCCAAATTTTCATACCAGCAAACTTAGTGAATATAATTGCTTTACTTTTGAGTAACTGTGCCAACAATCCAACAAACACAAATAATGTACAACCCCAATTCCAATGAAGCTGGGGCGTTGTGTAAAATGTAAATAAAAATAGAATACATTGATTTGCAAATCCTCTTCAACCTATATTCAATTGAATACACCACAAAGACAAGATATTTAATGTTCAAACTGATAAACTTTATTGTTTTTGTGCAAATATTTGCTCATTTTGAAATGGATACCTGCAACAGGTTTCAAAAAAAGCTGGGACAGTGGTATGTTTACCACTGTGTTACATCACCTTTCCTTCTAATAACACTCAATAAGCACTTGGGAACTGAGGACACTAATTGTTGAAGCTTTGTAGGTGGAATTCTTTCCCATTCTTGCTTGATGTGCAACTTCAGTTGTTCAACAGTCCGGGGTCTCTTTTGTCGTATTTTGCGCTTCATAATGCGCCACACATTTTCAATGGGCGACAGGTCTGGACTGCAGGCAGGCCAGTCTAGTACCTGCACTCTTTTGGTACAAAACCACACTGGTGTAAGATGTACAGAATGTGGCTTGGCATTGTCTTGCTGAAATAAGCAGGGAGGTTCCTGAAAAAGACGTTGCTTGGATGGCAGCATGTGTTGCTCCAAAACCTGGATGTACCTTTCAGGATTGATGGTGCCATCACAGATGTGTAAGCTGCCCATGTCATGGGCACTAACACACCCCCATACCATCACAGATCCTGGCTTTTGAACTTAGCACTGTTAACAATCTGGATGGTCTTTTTCCTCTTTTGTCGGGAGGACACGACGTCCATGATTTCCAAAAACAATTTGAAATGTGGACTCATCAGACCACAGCACAGTTTTCCACTTTGCGTCTGTCCATTTCAAATGATCTTGGGCCCAGAGAAGGCGGCAGCATTTCTGGATGTTGTTGATGTATGGCTTGCACTTTGCATGGTAGAGTTTTAACTTGCACTTGTAGATGTAGCGATGAACTGTGTTAACTGACAGTGGTTTTCTGAAGTGTTCCTGAGCCCATGCGGTAAGATCTTTTACACAATGATGTCGGTTTTTAATGCAGTGCTGCCTGAGGGGTCGAAGGTCACGGACATTCACCGTTGGTTTTCGGCCTTGCCGCTTACGTGTAGAAAGTTCTCCAATTTCTCTGAATTTTCTGATTATGTTATGGACAGTAGATGATAGAATCCCTAAATTCCTTGCAATTGAACGTTGAGAAACATTGTTCTTAAACTGTTGGACTATTTTTTTCATGTAGTTGTTCACAAAATAATGATCCTCGCCCCATCTTTACTTGTGAACAGCTGAGACTTCTGGGGATGATCCATTTATACCCAGTCATGAGTGTCCTCAGTTCCCAAATGCTTGAGTGTTGTTACAAGGAAAGGTGATGTAACACAGAGGTAAACATACTACTGTCCCAGCTTTTTTAAAACATGTTGCAGGCATCCATTTCAAAATGAGCAAATATTTGGACAAAAACAATAAAGTTTATCAGTTTGAACATTAATATCTTGTCTTTGTGGTGTATTCAATTCAATATACAGTAGTGTTCAGAATAATAGTAGTGCAATGTGACTAAAAAGATTAATCCAGGTTTTGAGTATATCTCTTATTGTTACATGGGAAACAAGGTACCAGTAGATTCAGTAGAGTCTCACAAATCCAACAAGACCAAGCATTCATGATGAAATTGGTCTTAGTAAAAAAAAAAAAAAAGTAGAAAAGGGGGTGTTCACAATAATAGTAGTGTGGCATTCAGTCAGTGAGTTTGTCAGTTTTGTGGAACAAACAGGTGTGAATCAGGTGTCCCCTATTTCAGGATGATCCAGCACCTGTTGAACATGCTTTTCTCTTTGAAAGCCTGAGGAAAATGGGACGTTCAAGAGATTGTTCAGAAGAACATTGTAGTTTGATTAAAAAGTTGATTGGAGAGGGGAAAACTTATACGCAGGTGCAAAAAATTATAGGCTGTTCATCTACAATGATCTCCAATGGTTTAAAATGGACAAAAAAACCAGACGCGTGGAAGAAAACAGAAAACAACCATCAAAATGGATAGAAGAATAACCAGAATGGCAAAGGCTCACCCATTGATCAGCTCCAGGATGATCAAAGACAGTTTGGAGTTACCTTTAAGTGCTGTGACAGTTAGAAGATGCCTGTGTGAAGCTAATGTATTTGCAAGAATCCCCCGCAAAGTCCCTCTGTTAAATAAAAGACGTGCAGAAGAGGTTACAGTTTGCCAAAGAACACATCAACTGGCCTAAAGACAAATGGAGGAATAGTTTGTGGACTGATGAGAGTAAAACTGTTCTTTTGGGTCCATTGGGCACAGACAGTTTGTGAGACGACCCCCAAACTCTGAATTCAAGCCACAGTTCACAGTGAAGACAGTGAAGCATGGTGGTGCAAGCATCATGATGTGGGCATGTTTCTCCTACTATGGTGTTGGGCCTATATATCGCATACCAGGTATCATGGATCAGTTTGGATATGTCAAAATACTTGAAGAGGTCATGTTGCCTTATGCTGAAGAGGACATGCCCTTGAAATGGGTGTTTCAACAAGACAATGACCCCAAGCACACTAGTAAATGAGCAAAATCTTGGTTCCAAACCAACAAAATTAATGCCTCGCACATGTGAAGAAATCATGAAAAACTGTGGTTATACAACTAAATACTAGCTTAGTGATTCACAGGATTGCTAAAAAAGAAGTTTGAACATAATAGTTTTGAGTTTGTAGCGTCAACAGCAGATGCTACTATTATTATGAACACCCCCTTTTCTACTTTTTTTGCAAATAGCCCAATTTCATAGCCTTAAGAGTGTGCATATCATGAATGCTTGGTCTTGTTGGATTCGTGAGAATCTACTGAATCTACTGGTACCTTGTTTCCCATGTCACAATAAGAAATAAACTCAAAACCTGGATTAAACTTTTTAGTCATATAGCACTACTATTATTCTGAACACTACTGTACATTGAAGAGGATTTGCAAATCATTGTATTCTGTTTTTATTTACATTTTACACAACGTCCCAACTTCATTGGAATTGGGGTTGTCGGTGAAAACACCACAAACTAGAACAACACCCATTAGAGTC